>NC_056727.1:834819799-834830401 GCF_019279795.1 Protopterus annectens | reverse complement strand
TGTTGCTATGCACATGTTTGCCTGTGTTTGAGGTATCTTGCTTCCTTACTGTTGTTATGTCAGCACAGCTACCCGGCTATGTACTGTCACTACTGCTTGTGACCATTATGGTTGGCACCTTTTCCAATGCCCATAGTGGGGCATGTTATGTGGACACTTCGAATTTGCAGGACTACACATACCCAGGGCTGGTGCAGTTGACAGAACTTCACTTGTTTGCCATACTATGAGCTTATTCTGTAGCGTTTGGGTTCCTTATTTCTTTTCTTATGCCATGTCTGTGTTCCATATCGTAATGTATATGTTTTATGCTACTATTTACATATATATTGCGGAATTTGCGTGGAAGGGGATCAGGGGTCATTTTCCATTTTTACGATTGTTGCAGGGACACGACTGTCCAATCAGGGACTGTCCATGGCACATTGGGACAGCAGGTAACCCTGGTGACCATGCCCATGTCGCTGCTGGGGTTTCCACCTTTTCCATTTTCCGATCTGGGATATTTCCGGGACTCACATCTGCCTTTACAGGCCGACACATACAGACGGTCACTATATAGCATAGAAATTCACTTGTTTGCCTAAATAATTTGCTTATTATTGTGGCAATTTCCTTGCTTATTCTGTTTATTGTGTCATTTAGGTATTTCTGTTACAGAAATAACCAATTCATGCTACCATTACATTACATACGGGATATCATTGTGTCCTACAATCGTAGCACATCAGCCATTTCTAATACGTTTTTTCGGGACACAACTGTCCATGGAGAGACTGCCCCAACCAAAGTGGGACAGGTGGTGACCTTAGTCGCTGCTCCTATGTCGGTGCGGCGCGCTGACATGCGGCTGTACACCTTCTCTGAGTGTAAACACTGACAGTGCATTGCGGTCTTATGTGTATCCTTTGCTCCTTGGACGGGTACACTTATGCCTTCGTGGCTTCTATTTGCTTCTCCGTTAATTTGGAACGGGGACTATGTTGCATACTGTACGTGCGTTTCATTCTGCACGGGACCTGGCTGCTGCCATTACTATTGTGGGCGGACCGTGGCTGTAAGCACATTAGGTTGCTCACCTCATGCCGGCTTAGACACGCCTCCAGACACATCCTACCTGGGCTCGCTCACGTACACTACGCACGTGTCTGTGATTCCGGTGCACTCTCATTAATATGTATATGGCGCTACTGCGCCGGATATTCCATGCACCGCCGGCGCAGGCCTTACGCCGGCCTTGCGCCGAGCTTCATGAATCCCGGGGCATATCTATTTCCATAGCCCAAGAAATATGGAAAGAAAGATTTAATCCTTGCATCAGTAAAAGAGAATGTCCATATTTTTCTTTCTACTTACACTGTCTATTCATATTTCCCTTCATAACAACATAAAGCAGTTTATTCTTGTGATGACAAATACTACATTTATCCCTAACTAGTGTACCTTGCACAAATTTTGTATTATGACAAAGGTAGAAAAATGTTTATAACAGTTCTAGTTTAATATACTATGGAGCCAATTCACTCAGCAAATGTGATGACAGAAGTAAACGCATGCACTATACCACACCAGGAGTCATACAAATAAAGAAGATCAGTAACTGAAATGGACATTTTAAGTACTTTAACTACTCGACTTTGAATCAATAACCTATTACTTCTAACATTTATTTATATATAGCAACTGAATAAGAAAAATTCAGCTTTAAAGATTAATTACATCACAGAGTCAATCCATATAACAAACCAATATGTTGCTAGAAAAAAAATGCATGCACTATACTCCCCCAAGGTTTATATAAATAACACATTTCAGTAACAGAAATGGAAGCTTTTAAGTACTTTAACTACCCTAGTCTAAATCAATAACCAATTACTTCTCACACTTATTTATATATATATAGCAACTATATTAGAAAAACTGCAGCCCCAAAGATGAATTATATCCCATTACTTTTTTCCTACTGTTGGGAAAGTTTGCTTTGTATCACTACTGTTATTCATAAAATATACTTCTTTCCCATGCTACCCTTTACACACATAACTGCAATAAGTTAAAACAGTAAAAATGTACATTCATGCCTTCAGAGATTATTTCTGTTCACACTGCTGCAGCATATTTATGAGGCTTTAAGCATGGAGTTTACTCATGTACTCACTGTTAGATGCCCAAATTGCAGGCAATATAGTCATCTATTTCCCATATATTATCTAAGCACTACAAGTGTCCAAGAAGCAGTTAACATAAAAGTAGTGATTAAGTTGCCATTTTTATGTGCTTATTGCTTGGATTATTATTAGAAATTTGATAAGAAAGTAGTGATCAAATCTGCTGCTAAGGATATTTCTTAGAGCACTGCTCCATTTCAAATGGATTTCATAATTAGTGAGCTCTGCTTTGACTGACAGCACATAGAGAATAATAGTACAGCAAAAGCAGAGGCTGTATATGTTGAAATAACCATGTGATAAGCACATTTGCATAAATAAACCACTGCAGCTGTTTTTTGTGCATAGTAAAAATGTACAGTAAGTGGATAAACAAGCTATCTACTAGTAATGCCATACACATATTCTACTGTACATTACTGGTGACCTAATTAAAGTACTTATTATCATTGCAACCGTAAAACTGAAATGTAACTGTGGAAAGTAATGATTTCCAGCATCCATTTTTTCTGTTTTATATAGATAGATAGATAGACAGACAGACAGACAGACAGACAGACAGACAGATAGATAGATAGATAGATATAATAATTTTTGTATTGTGTATGCGATAGTTAATATTTGCTGCTTTGCCTTGTATTGTATTGTATTGTGTTGTATGACATCTTACCAGATTAGTTAAATGTGAAGCTTGTTTTCCCGGGCATCCAATGAAAGGGGTCTTTTTATGGGCCAATTGGGCTTTCCTGTTAAACAAATGCTAATGAATAAAGAAAACATTTTTAGAACAATAGCATTTTTCCCTACAACTAGTGAACTAATAACCTCTTTTCCTTTGTGACCTATCAATAAAAAAGCAGTAATTTGCAGGTATTGTATAACTTATATGAGTCATTATTTGAATTTGGTAATTGATTTAAGGTTGGATAAATTTAGCAGTACTTTAAAGAAACCCCATATTTTGGTAATTTCAGCACATTTTGCTTTGACCATCCATCCATCCATCCACAACCCCTTTTTCCCATTTTTGCACATGGGGTCGGGTGTCACTTCAACAGTGACAATCATCTAGAGCCAAAGTTTATACCGCCAGGCGGCTAGTCCTGCAATGGATGCTATGACCCTTGACCATTAGTAAATACAATTGCAGAAGTCTGCTCTATTGTACTTTATGTAGGTTGTATAAAATTAACTAAAACATCACTTACTGCAGTTTTACTCAACCTAGAAGTGCAGATTCAGAGTCTTCACATCACAGCCATTCTGAAAGCAGGAGTAACATACAGGCTATCATTCCAAAATGTGATGCCTCAGTATGAATATGGAGGGTCTCACAATCCTCAGAAACAACATAAACATCTGGGATTCATGCTGAAACTTAAAATAAATGTGTTTCTGAGGCCACGTGTCAGCTTATCAACACTAAAGCCATCAAAACATAATATTATTTAGAAATATTTAAAGAAAATAAAATTAAAACAGCAGTGTAAAAGTATGCTAATGAGAGCTTTAAAATCATCAATCCACTTTTATAATGTGAAAAAAAAGAGAAAATTTTGACAAGCTGAATTTTCATTTGAAATTGGTTAACCTGCTGGTGGATGAAATTTGAACTCTCGAGCATAGACTGCCCAAGCTTCAGTTCTCCAAGAATGTGAGTTCTTCCTGAGCTTAAACTCTCCAACGATCTGAGTTCCTCCATAAGAAATAACTGTCGGTCAGTTGTACTGGATGTCATTCCCTTTTGGGGGGAATTTCACCCTTCTTCAAGTAGGGATGACTTTGAATTTGGTATATATAAGCTCAGGGAGGAGGCTCATCCCCAACAAGCCCATCCTGCAAAAGCACTTAAAGTGTTTTTCGGTAAGATATTTTTCACAAATGCAATTTGGGGATTCTGACAAAATGAGGTGACTGAAAGAACTGGCTTACTTTTGTTTAAAACTGTGTTTGCAACTGCACTTTTATGGAATTTATTTAAAAATAATGCAAAATAAACATTTCACTCATTTTCTTTTCTATTTTGCAACATGAATTTCTTTTTTCTTCCTTGTCAGATATCACTGCTGCTACTCCCTCTTCATAAAAACATTATTAGCAAAGTTGTATAAACCCAAGGGATTCCCATTACATGTAGTACTATCATATTTCTCTTGTATTACTAATCTCTTGTTTTCTTTGGTGAGACAACTCTTTTCTAACTGTCCATGTTCACATCTGTTTAGAATTCAGTAGATCCAATCTGCATTTTTCACAGTAAGTGACAACGCTATGCTTTCTTTGAACATGATAAATAACAGCTTCTCCCTCATAGTGCAAGAAATAGTATATTACTAGGCAGAAGCAAGTTGACTCTTGCAGACTGAAGATTCATTAACACCTACACTAAGTGTATACTAAGTGTGCATGATATGTATTCAAAAACATCCTAACCACATTTTTTGTGCTTTCTAGTCACCCAGAAATATTATACTAAGTGTACATATAAATTACACTTTGTGAATTTGTGGATATAGGAAATGTTTCTAACATTCATGGGGAGCTTGTTCCATTCAAGAGAAGGGACATAGCTGTAGAGATTCTGTCCAATAGATGTTTTAGGTTTGTGAATTTGTAAGAGACATTATTCAGATCTTCTGAGGGATTGAGGGGCTTATAGAGGGAGACAAATGAGGAAATGCTAGGACAAGAGGAGGGCATATTCAAAATAGTATGGATAATGAGAAGTTGGGCAAATAGGAGTTGGTTAGGAAACTCTAGCCAGCTGAGTGTCTGGAGAGCATGACAGTGGTGTGATCTTCAGGGCAGATTGGCTGCAAATCTAGCAGCATTGTTGTAGGTGGTTTCAAGTTTGGAAAGTAGTGAAGACTGTAAGTTGGTTAAAATTTGAGAGCTGTAAAAGAGGTTGGGGGGAATGTAAGCTTGGGCTAGTGAGATCCTGGATTTGGGTGTGAGGAATCTTTTTTTTTTCTATAGACTAAACCAAGCTTTTGGTGGGTTTTCTTTATGCAGTTAAGTACATGAAGGTCAAATTTTAGTTGATCGTCCACTATTACTCCAAGCAATTTAGTGTGTAATTCAGATATGATTGCAGTGTTGTTGAGGGAAGAGATGGTGAATGAGGATTTAAGATGGTAAATGGATTTGGGGAGGAAGAGAAGAAGTTTTGTCTTTTTAGGGTTTAGTATGAGTTGGTTGTTTTAAGCCATGATTTTTCTCTTTTATGGTATCAACTTTCCTTATAATGTTCTATTAATAATAAATTAATAAAATTTAGGGGAACACTTTTCTTCCAAATGTCATTTCATTTAGCAACACACTTGGCACATCATGTCTGAGGTTTCTGTAACCGTGACAAAAAAAGTCTGAAGTCTAGTCACTGAAATACTGCTCTGCTGCTGCAATAATTTCTGAATCACTTGAAAATGGCCACCATTTCAAACTGTCTTTAAGGTTTGGAAACAGGAAGTAGTCAGATGCAGTGAGATCTGGTGAGTAGGGTGGATGGTCTATGCACTAAAACCCCACATTTGTCAAAATATCCGTCATTTTGCCAGCCTTGTGAACAGTTACATTGTCTTTCAAAAAGAAAACTCCTTTCTACAGCTTCCATTTCTGTTTTTCTTTCAATCTCTCTTTTAATCAGCACAGCAAGTTACTGTAGCATTCTACATTAATTGTTTGCCCCCCTGAAAGATAATCAATCATTACAACACCTTCCTGATCCCAAAACACTGTCACCATGACCTTTTCTGCTGATTTTTGCATCTTGAACTTCTTTGGCCTTGGTGAACCTGAGTGCCGCCATTGCATGGACTGTTGTTTTGTCTCAAAATCATAGTGGTGTAACCATGTTTCATCAACGGTAACTAGTCATTCCAAAAAGTTGGCACCAGCTTGATGAAAATGCTGTAAAATCAACTTGGAAGTGTCCATTTTACATCTTTTCTCATCGGCATTCAAACATTTGTGCACCCACTTGGCTGACAGCTTTGGTATGCCCAGCTGCTCATGGATTATAAACCCATCACATTCCCTGGATAGCTGTAGTGTCTCAGGAATTGTTTTCACCAATATTCATCAAACTGCCAAAATCAGGTCATGGACATGGTCAACAATTTCAGGAAGTGACGCCGTTTGAGGCCTCCCAGACCTTGCTACATCTTTCGTCTCAAAATCTCCACGCTGAACATTTGCACACCACTTCTTTATAATTGATTAAGAAGGGCACATGTCGCTCAATGTTTGCAGCATACATTCATGGATTTCCTTTGGAGTGTTCTTCTGCAGGAATAGGAACTTCGTGACAGCTTGGAGTTCCACACTTTTCATTGACATGGTTCAATCAATGATCTGAAACAATGTCAAAACATAGTTTTGCAATTCTGCAAATTGGCACTTTGCTAGATGAAATAACCCTCTTTACAGCTACAGAGGCAAAATAATGCTCAAAATTTAGAAAGTTTGTCAGCCTTAGGATGAAGGAATGATAAATAATTTTCCAAGTAAATATTTTCCAGAAGGGAGATGTTGCATTTTTGCTATTTATCATTACCCATATGACCATAATTACTGGCTTGGATTCAGATCATCCTCAGCTGCTGGTTCTTCATCTGATTCCTCATCTGTGTCTCCTGACACTGCCTGTTGTTTTGGAGACTGCAGTCCTTGTCTTGGTTCTCTCTGCTGCAAATGTTTCCTGAGAATGATGTTATGTTATATTTCTCAGACTGTCAGTATTTTGGCATGGGTAGCGGGGTTATACTGCAGGGCACCTCCAGATGTATCTAGACATTGGTAACATGATTTGAGCAGGACAAAAACACACTACACGATTTTTCTAGTCTGACCATATGAATTATTGTAATCTTGCTCAGTGGGGTTGTGTGAGTTTCTCATCGGAGTCATGAGCCAAAATGCCAGTGCATATCTTACATCCCCCACTAGATGTCCTTGTAGAAAATCATTTGTGGGAGTCACTGAAACTGCAGGGGTTTCCTGCATACACATTATAGATGATATCTTGTTCATTAAAGATCACCTAACAGTTAATGGAGTGATAGCCTTTTCCATTTATGTACTTCCTTCTCAGTTCACCAGGTAGAGATTTTATTTCACTATGAGTGCAGTCTATGGACCCCGGAATCTCAGGAAAATTTGCTATGGCATAGAAATTTTGCATGGTGGCTGCTCTCTCCTCTGAGGTATGTGGAAACTAAATATGATCCACCATATGTTGAAGCAGTGCTTTGAGAAACTGAGGAAACCAGATATGCTCTTGTACATGTTACAGCATTGCATTGAGAGGCATGTGACATCCCCAATGTGCCCCTTATAGGTCTATGAAAAGTACCTATAGTTAGTATACGCAATGCCTGGGATAGAGTCTCCACAGTTTCCAAGTGGACCTTATGTGAGGACAACAGGTGTTCACTATTTGCTGTATGATTTCCTTATTTAACTTATAGTGCTCTACTATTTCTATCTCATGAAGACCATGGTAAATCAAATATGATCTGAACACCGCACACCCTCTGGATCAAGGTCTAGTAGCAGCAGAGGCAGCAACATCATGTATTAGAGCTTGTTGCACATACAAATTTATAATGGCTGCAGCCACCCCTAAAATTTTGAAAGTTTCTTTGTGACGGTATCCAAACACATCTTAGAATGCACAGGCAATGTACGTGTGGTGTGTAGGAGCCCATTTTCTTCTTTAAATGTTTAATTATTCACTAATGCATCTCTGATTCCTGTTGGATATCGTTGGTTTAAATTATGCTGTATGTGAGTCATTTTTTTGTCTGATGAAGCAGTTTACTACCGTGAAAGTGTTAACTTTTATATCAAATAAACCTTGAACTGTGCTGTGTTGCATCCTGCTGTGCTGAATCTCCACTTTGCTATTTTACTTCATATTTATTATTGGACTTGTGTGGAGTTTCTACACCTGCTTGTGGATTTTACTATATATTTCCCATTTCTATGTTCCTGAATTGCTCTGGCATGAGTATTTGCTTATTTAGTATGTAATTCAGCTCATTATTTACTAATTAGCATATTCGGCAGCTAACCCTTGTTTTGCAGCCAGGCTTGACATGTACTACAGTTTGCTGAATCATAAACAACTCACACATTGCTGCTCATTGCATAAACATTTGATAGTTTGGATCAGCTATTGAGGACAGTAATTGCAACTTAATATTATCGTAGGAGGTAAAGTCTGAGGTGTTAATAATATGAAATAAATGCATTTTATTATTTTCCTCTCCATATTTCCAAATGTGATATTTTTTTCACTTTGTTTTCTGTGTTCCCTTTAAAATTTAATTGGCTATCACTGTCCCTAGATCTTTAATGAAAATACATTTTTTTAAAGATCTTATTCAATGACAGCTTGTTTGTCAATATGTGTTAGTATTTATTGAGTGGTGTGAGTTAATTTTTCTTCAAACATTGAAGGCTAGTATGCCAAAACTGGCCTATTATACTGCTCGCATCTATAATGAGATGTATTTGATTGCTTAATAAATAATTGTAATTTATTTGAAACTTATGTATATGCATTGAGTGATGGTCACGTTTGCTGTTCTATAGTTTTTAAGATCTTACTTTTTTTTTGTAATCATTGTGTATGTCCTTTTGTCATATGTCATGATATCGCATTTACTGACATCAAAGGTAAGGTTATAATAATTGCACCTAATATGTGTCTTGATAGACTATTTTGGAGAACTTCTACATCGTTTATTGAGGTAACTATGTTACCCAAACTGCAAAAATCAGTGAATATGTTATATCTGAGAGGACTTATTTATTTATTTATTTACTTATTTTACATTTGCTGACCGTGATTGTCCGACTGAGCTGAAGAGCCCTTTTTCAGCAGAGGCATGGGGAGAAAAGCTCCAACATATTATACAATTGTCATTACAAATTAGCATTAAACAGCAATATTACAGGATTATTAAAAGTCATTAAGTAGCAATACAATGTTATACAGTGTCAATAATCAGGAGTATAGCATAACTATTTTACAGCGTATAAAAAGAAATATGTCATTAAGATGAGTATAGTTTTTGGGATAAGTGGTTAAAAAACTAGTTTTATCATGATGTAGTCGCATGAAGGCAGGACTTGTCTAAAAAGATGTGATCCCAGGACAGAACTCCTTAGGACATCACTGGTTACTCCTCTCAGGATAGCTAGATTAAGCAATGGAATAAAAAAAGTCAAGATTGGGCGGTAACCTATGTTTTATCAATTAAATTAGCTATGGATTGACATTTAAAGCATTTTATTGTGCTGATTAGTGGTGAATGCCTTTGTAAGTAAAGATAAGCACACATGGTTTGCATTGACATTCTTGCACCATAAGAAGTGATGGGAGGATTTCTCTAGTAAATGGGTTTTTCCAATGCTTGCACGCTTGTTGGAGTGTTTGTAGTGTTTGATAATCCAACAATATCTTGCTGTATGTCTAAGAAGGAGGAGCTTCTTAAATTGTAAAGTCTGATGTGAGCAATAGCCACCTCATAATTATACTTAATCCATTTTAATCTGATTGAGAAGTGCTTAATTATGTTCTCATGAAGACATGACATTCTCAAAAACTTCTCACAAAGTCCTTTAAGGCAAGTATCTTTTTTACAGTTAATGGTGTCTCCAATTATCCAGATGTTTGGAGGATTGCCAGTTTGCAATGCTTGCCTTATGGCATACCTCTCAAACTCGCAGTGCAAGAAATCTAGACAAAGCCAGAAATAATGAAGAGATAAAGGCCCACAAATAGGAACAGATATTAAATATTTCTACTATAAACATAGAAAGTTGCTAAAATGATGGGTTTTGCATTATGTATTTTCTGATTGATATGTAATCTGAAATTTAAATGTCTTTCATTATTTATTATTATTTAGTGACTCCTCAATGATTTGCCTGACAACCGCAAATTTTATGATAAACAGACCAAAAAGATGAGGCAAAAATCTTGACATTCTACAAATAATCTGGATAATTGAGAGGTCTGTTTATGGGCTTTACAATATGTCTTTGTTCAGCTGTTTTAACCCTCTATTTTGTTTTCTGGATTCACCCCACTACCATGATGTGGTGAATATAGAGATATAGAGATATAGATGGAGATATATACATACATACATATATATGGCTGTAGCATAAAATTTCAAAAGCACATTTGATTGAATGTTATTTTTTATAGTATGTGTAATTAGGAGAGTGCAGGAAAATGAATAATTTACCCCATAGGTTATAGCTGGGGTGTGTGTGTGCATGTATGTCTCAGTGTTCACGGATCATGGTTAAGATAAATGCTAGATTAGGAAAGATTTATTAATTTGCATGTTTAGTGCTGTGTGTGTTCTGTCTTCTTTTGTCATATGAAGTGATACTGTTAGAAACAGGGGTAGAGATT
>NC_056727.1:834789799-834817299 GCF_019279795.1 Protopterus annectens | reverse complement strand
CGGTGTTATTGTGTTCGGTGTTTCGCGTTGTCGGGTTTGTGCGTTGTCGGTTTTCTGGCGTTGGTGATTTCACTGTCGGCGAATCGGCGTTTCGGTCATTAGAAGTAGACCCATATATATATATAGCTATATGTATATATATATATGGTTCCACTTCATATCATCGAATTGCAAATCATCAAGACCAAATCGTCGAAAACTCATGTCATCGAAAACTCATATCATCGAATCTCAAATCATCAAAAACTATAAAGCAACTACAAATAACATCCCAGACACTGTTTACTACATTTATGTAGGGGGCACCCCCCCATGTGGGGGGCTCCACCCCCCACACCCCCGTAATTAAATATACCAACTCCAAGTTTGCACTACAGTGGGGTTAGGAAATAACCTCTTTCCCCCACTGTAGTGCGACCTTGGAGTTGGTATATTTATTTACGGGGGTGTGGGGGTGCAGGGGGGCTTGCCCCCCTGCATAAATGAAGTAAAAACTTTGTGGAATGTTATTTGTAGTTGATTTATAGTTTTCGATGATTTTAGATTCGATGATATGAGTTTTCGATGAAATGAGTTTTCGACGATTTGGTCTAGATGATTTGCAATTTGATGAAATGATAATTTGATGATATGAAGTGGAACCATATATATATATATATATATATATATATATATATATATATATATATATATATATATATATGCCGAGGTCAGTAGAAGGTGTTACATGCTTGAGTTTCTAGTTTTGATTCACTTATGACTTTCTGCAGACATTGCAGCTATCTGTGAATGTGTTCTACCAAGCTTCTTTGTATTAGTGTGAGTATGCTGTCAGGGTGAGGCTGCTACTAAAGAGTTTATCTTCATTGCTAAACATCTTTCACGTTTATTTAATTTGATCTAGAAAAGGAGTGTATTTCCTGTGATCTTGGGGCAGTTCTTAGGTTGTTTGAGATAACTTATCTGTTAGGGCTTTGAAGTTTGTCTCATGCAGTGTTGCTTAGTGGAGATTTTAAGGACTATCATTAAACATGATCAGCACACTGGAGTCATTTAAAACTATTCAAATGAGCATGGAGACACTGTCAACCAAACTAAATAGTTACTATTTTATACTGTTTTAATGGTATTTTCATTACTAGATAGTGTTTCATTACTGTAGTTGCATTTTTACTGAATTACTTAACTGTCAACTGCTTTTTCATACTGAGAGTTGTATTTTCTGTTTGTGAGTAGCTAGTAGCTGTAGTATAGTTCCCCACCCTCCTTTCCTGTTGGTGTCTTGTTGTTATACTTGGTGGCTTTGCAGTTGCCCGCCCCTACTGTAAATTTGATCTGGAACACTCCTCCCAGTCGAGTGTCATTAGCTCATTCTACCTAATACAGAGAGAACATTGAAGAAGGACAACCCACTTAGCTTCTTAACCTTGAATTATATTCTATTCCTCCTTTCTCCCTTTCCACTTTATATAAAAAACACTTTGCTAGAATCTCCTTGTATTCTTGAACAATCGGAAAATATAGAGCTGATTAAGTATATTTTTTGGCACATTTTAACTGTTCAGAGTTCTGCACTGTCTACATTTTTTGCTTGACTGAATTATTTATATATTTGCTGGCATTGTTTTCTGATACTCTAAGTGCCGCCATTTTGATTTTTTCCTAATTTACTGCTTTCTGCACGTTTTTAGTCCTTTTTTAACTTAATTGCATTTATTTTAACTGTATTTGTTTTAATATTGCTACTGACTCAAGTGTGCTAACTTGCACTGTATTTAAATTGTTTTACTGCTGTTTTAGCTGCTTTCCTGTAAAAAAAAAAAGTTCTAAGCTTGTTTTCCACCTTTCCTGCAATTAGTCTAGTCCGGATACAGATTTGTTGTATCCAGGACTGTTTGTAAGCTTCTGAGCCCCGCCCCCAAGCATTTCTGTGTTGGAGGGAAGCCTTCTAGCTTATCAGTGGGAGTGATAAGCACTAGGCAGCCTATGATCGAAGTTTTAAAACTTTGAATGTTCTGAACAGAGATCTCCATACAGCACGGAATGGGAAATTTTCCCTTTTCCTCACTGTAGTGCGGTCTCAGAGTTAGTATATTTAAACAGCGGGGGGTGTGGGGGTGCAGGGGGGCTTGCCTCTGCAGAAATGTCCAGGGATTTTTTTTTTTATTTTATTTTTCTTTCATGTGTTCAGAGTTTTGAAACTTCGATCATCTGAAGTAGATCTATATATATATATATATATGGTTCTACCTCACTTCAACGAAATCGCGAGCCCCAGAAGATCGACAGCGCAGAAGACCGACGCGATGGGACCAAGAAGATCGACAAGCAGAAGACCGACCCGACGGATGAGAGCACCGACGCCGAGGATGCCGAAATGGGAAAAGGCTGTAAGGCTGCGGTAGTGACGGAGTTAGGTAGTGATTGTGTTTGGTTTAGGCGGGAGGGTCAGGTAAGTGTGCGGTAGTGATTGTGTTTGGGTTAGATAAGTGAGTTAGGGGGGAGCGGGTCAGGTAAAGTGTCTGCGTGGTAACGGACCTTAGGGTTAGGGTTTGGGTCAGGGTTGTAGGTAGTTGTGTATGTGTGGTTTAGTGTGGGTTTGTAGGGATTTTGGTGTGCTTGTGTTGTGTATGTGGTTTTGGACGGGAATGTGTTTTGGTTGTTGATTGTGGTGTGTGAAGTGTATGAGGTTTCGTGTTTGTGTACCGTCGGTTATTTCGTTGTCGGGCATGTGGGATTGTTTTTGTACTGTCGGTTATGTGGTGTTGGTGATTGGTGTTGTGGTGTTAGATAGACACATATATATATATATATATATATATATATATATATATATATATATATATACACACACACACACGCACACACACACACACACACACACACACACACACACACACACACACACACACACACACACACACACACACACACACACACACAAACACCTTTTTACTTAGCTCATTCAAATATATATAAAATGTGCAGGCTTTTCCCAAGGGCATCCAATGAAAAGGGGTTTTGCCCAGTTGAAATTTCTCAATAGACAGGTAGATAGACAGACAAACAAATAAATAAATAAACAAACAAACAAATAAAACACTTAGAGCTGCCAAACAGACCACTGGCAGAAATAAATTGCTTACAGCTTTAAAAGATGTTAGACATTTCCTTCTGCCCCATTTTTTTTGTTTATAAGTATGGCAGAGTGAAGTATCTAATAGGTTTCAAATGTGTTTTACTTCTGCTGCCATTCTTTGCTGGCTGGCACTGTCTCATATTAGCAGCATTTAAGGCTGCTTAATGAAAGCTTGATAAGTACCCTTCTGGGATAACAAAAGAGTCTTTCTGACATTAGAAAGGTTCTTAACAAGCTTGTCACTTTCCAGTTTTTGGAGTATAATCCCAGTGTTTCAGGTACTACATCTGAGGTGTACTCACTTTCAAGTGTCTGTAATTAATAAGTACAGACATTGGTAAATTATAATGACAGAAGTTTGAATAGTCTGTTATGTATTAAAACAATCAAGAAGATTAATCTAAAAGAGCATGAGCATTTAACCTTGATCCAAAAAAGTGTCTACAAGGGGTTCCACTGTCTGGAAACCAACCTAAGCCCAAGGTACACTTAGTCCACCATTGGCCAGAGTAAAACAGTTCTCAATCGCAATTGAAAAAGGGATGAACATAGGGGATAAGAATATGTCCTAAGGGCAAGTAAGAGAAGTCATAAGGCAGTGCAAAGTCATGAGTGATGGAAAGATAACAAAGGGGCAAGTATATGTTTCAGGAATGGCAGAATGAAAGATGCTAAGACATTAATTCCCAGGATGAGTAGTGAGAGAGTTCTAAAGGATTGCAGAAACTAGACTAAACTTGCATTTCCAATAGGTCTTTATCTGTAGATAGCACACACCAAACTCTGGAGAAAAATATATTTGGTAAATAGCCATCTGTTAATAAAAAGACACACCCGTGGATTAATTAAATTCTGTGTAGGCTTAGCGCAAAGCCTACATGGAGTTTACATGTTAGCACAATGAGCAGCAGTGCTAATTGCATATGCATCCTGAGTTTTGCATTTACATGGATACAAGAGTGATTTCATGGCCAGCAACAGCGTTACTGGCCAGGAAACCATGTAAAGCAGCACAAACACCTTTAGACATGCAAACATTTTTAACTACAAGCAAACTAGTTCTGCATGATTATGCAGACAGTCACAATGACTACCAATAAGTTCATAAGTTCATAGGTTGGTACTAGGCTATCGGCCCCAGGGCCTATACAAACCTAGCCAAAACAATTCCCTTGATATTTCTTCCCACAATATTTACTTCTCTGGACCCCTGTCTAGCAGGGTGACTGACATGATCCCTGGGGTGAATTTCCCATCTCCCATCCAATCATCAAGGTTCCTTTTGAAGAGGGCCAATGAGGCGCTCTGCTTGACATGTATGGGCAGTCTATTCCAGAGTATGGGGAGTCTCTGGGTCAGGAACCTATCCCTCCAGCATGTTTTGTTCACTGTGATGATAAGGTTTAGATTCCCTGGAGCGTGTGGCTCTGAGGGATTGGAATTTCTTTAAGTGGAGCATGTCCAACAGCTCAGGGTTTGACATGGCCTTGTATATTAAGCAGAGATTGCCTCTGAGTAGAAGGTATGCCACAGAGTATAGCTGGAGTTTTTTTATAGTGTCAGCATATGGCATCTGCTTTAGCACTGTGATTCTTTTAGTGAGGTATTTCTGTGGCCTTTCCAGATGTTGCAGATGTCTTGTGAGGTACATACCAAACGGGGCGTTATACTCTATAATGGGTCTAATGAGGGATGAGTACAGTGGGACAATGACCTCCTTTTTTCTGGATGAAAAGCCCTTAGTGATGAGGTGTGCCACATAGAAGGATTTCCTGACTGTTGTGGTGATGTGCTTATCGAAAGTGAGACCACTGTCCACCTGTGTCCCTAAGTCTCTCATCACACTTACAATGTTTAGTGTACTGCCACCTATGTGGTAATTCATAGGTACATGTTTTTTTTCCAAAGGGGATAACTATACATTTCTTGGCATTAAGCTTGAGCCCATGGCTCTGGCACCAGGCATCTGTTTCTGTAAGGCCCTTTTGTAGAATATCCACATCATTTGGGGATTCAGTAATGGCTCCCAGTTTGCAGTCATTTGCAAACTTTGTTAGCCAGAGTCCATTAGTGTTGGCCTGTACTTCAGAGAAGTAGATGCCAAACAATACTGGTCCCAGGACTGAACCCTGAGGTACTCTACTTGTCACTTGTCTGGAGCTGGATTTGGAGTCGGCTACTTTTACAGTCTGGGTTCTGTCAGTAAGCCAGTTGGCAACCCAACGAGCGATGTAGGGATTTATGCCCAGCTTAGTAAGTTTATCTATGATTCCAGAGTGGGGATGGTGTTGAAGGCCTTGGTGAGGTCCAGATAGGCTGTATGGACCACCTTATCCTTGTCCACAGCTCTGGAGACTGATTCAAAAAAGTCAATCAGATTCAGGAGACAAGATCAGCCCTTCACAAACCCAAACTGGGTGGAGTCCAGTGTTTGAAGGTTGCCAATGTCTTTGTTCATAAGTTCCATGATAATGCATTCCATGCCCTTGCAGATCGGGCTTGTCAAACTGATGGGACGGTAGTTCCCGGGATCCAAGGTGGATCCCCCCTTGTGGAGTGGGATAACTGTAGCTGTGTGCCACTCAGTGGGCATGAAGCCTGAGGTGAGGCTATGATTAAACATGACATTTAGGTGAGGTGCCAGTTAATTTTGTAGTTCATGTAGTACACAGCCTGGGATGTCATCTGGTCCCAATGATGCTGTATTCTTAGCTTTTGAGAGTGCGGTTTCTACCTGTGTGGCAATGATTACTGAAATTTGGCAATATTTTGGTATTGAGATGGGCCCTTTAGGGGATGAGAGGGGGTGAAGTTGGCACTAAATTGATCTGCCAGGATATTGGCAATATCCTTAGTATCAGTATATTTAATGCCATTCTGTTGTAGCTCAGAGCAGATCTGAGCATTGCCATTTAGATTCTTGACATAACTATAGAATGCCTTGTAGTTGTCTTTGGAAACGTTGGCAATTTTATTTTCATAACTAGCTTTTGAGGATTTTATGAGGGACCTCAGCTTCTTACTGAGGCTGGTGAGGGAGTTTTTTGCATCCTGGGATTTTCCTCTTTTTTGCAACAGTTTCTTCCTTCTGTTGTGTAGTTTGTTTATAGCAAGGGACCACAAGATTGGCTTCCATTTTTTGGAGAAGAGCATCTTGGTTCTATTTGGGATGGCACGATTCATGCACAAGTAGATGTGCTCATAAAGTGCCTTATTGTAGGATTCTGCAGTCGAACTTTCAGATCCCATCTGCATGGGGGTCGTGAAGTGTGTCACCTCTGACTTCAGTAGCATGAAGTTGACTTTGGAGAAGTTTTTTAAGGAGGTTTCCTTACTGGAGGTTGGGGGTGGAATGTGAATGTCAAGGGTGATTTGCTTATGGTCAGCCCTGACCAATGAGGGGGTGACCACTGGTGTGAAGGATCTATCTCCCATGTTGGTAATGACCAGGTCTAGGATATTGGAGCCCCTGGTGGGAGAATGGATTAGTTGATCCAGGGTGTTGGAATTTATGAATTCCAAGAACCGTTGGGAAAAGGAGTTGGTACCCGAGTAGTTTTTCCAGTTAATGGCAGGGTAGTTGAAATCACCCAGTATTAGGGTGTTTGGTTGTATCTTAATATTTTCCTGTATGTTGAATGTTTAATTTAAGGCAATGAATACAGTTCTAACACAGTATAAGAAAGTGTAGTCAGGGCAAAGTACAGTAAAAACATCTTTTATGCATACCGAAATAAAGGCTTGGGATAATCATCAAGGGTACATAGAGTGCATTATAAACAGACTATTCAGGGGAAGTGTTTGTACGAAAAGTGCTACACACATGAACGGTAGGAATGAAGAAAGGGGAAGAGGACAAGTGAAACATGATAACGTATGCCAGATATGGGCATGTCAATGCACATACACCACAAATACAAGACAGTTGTACTGCTGTTTATGCCTGTGTGGGTATAGTCATATCAGCACGGATCTAGGACTATTGAATGAAAGTTCAATAGTCCGAATCCACAATACCTGAACGCACTTTAACGAAAGCGCTTTCACTGAAAAAGCAATTTTGTTAAAGTCTGTTCAAAAACAAAAAAAAACACTAAATCTTCTTTTAGGCAGGGGGACAAGCCCTCCTGCACCCCCCCACACCCCCCATACTTTTAAAGTTTCACTCCAAGGTTGAACTATAGTGGGGAAAAAGGAATTCTCCCTTAACTACACCATAGTGCGACCGGCACAACCAGCATACATAACTGAAAGTGCTGCTTCGGTGAACAGCACTTTCAGTTATGTATGTTCGGTGATTTCTGCTTCAGCGGAAAGTGCCGTCCGGGATCTGTACAGATCTCATCACAACATAGTTATTGCATATTATGTGACTGTCACACAAGATCACATATCAGTGGAAATGATTGCTTGTGATATAAGCACCCTGACATGATCACTGGAGAGGACATTTGTCAAGGATGGTATATAAAATAGGGGCTATGTGCATATTGTGAAGTTGTGCAAAATGAGTTGTTGGAATATGAATGCAATCTCAGTTTAGGTCTCAACCAATTAGAACATATAGCAACAGTCTTGTGGATAACGGTAGACAGAATCATGCACAATTATGGACAATATCATAATAATATCACTATTAATGTGTGTCATTGACATAAAATATGTGATTCTGACTTATTATACATGTTCTGCATGAACACACATGCACTTCTGTAATGATTATTCAGTAATCTATAAGGGTAGTCCAGCACACCTTCCTCAAAATTACCACTTTTTGGACATATTAATAGGGACATTGTTACACCTATATTTTACATTATGAGCAATCCTGTTTGTATGACATATATATGCCGGTTTGCATGACATATATATACCACAATCCACACTTGCATGAAAGTAACCCATGACATAAATGTCAATGAGCTATGTATTTACTGGGTGCATCATAGGAAGATATATCACATATGCATCTTCTATAACATATTGAAGTGAAGTCTGCACTGTCAACTCCTAATGGTTGTGCATCACAAAAAATACTTAGGCATGGCCAATAAGATGTGTGGTAGCTCACAGTGGTAAAAGTGATAGACTTGAGTAAATCATCCCTGGAATATGTGTGGTGAGGTATATGCAAAAGGGTGCATTGTACTCAATTATTGGTGAGATGAGGGCTAAGAACAAAGGGACTATAATGTCCTTTGATGTGAATGCCCTGCCCATACTCAGCAGTTGTGCTACACAAAAGGGATTTGTGACCACTGTGGGCACATGCTGGTGTAAGTTCTGCTGACTATCAACCTGAGTACCCAGGTAATGTAACACTTGATCTGCTCATAGGGCTGTGTTGTCTATATTATAATTAACTTGTGTATTTGCTTTCACAAAGAAACTAATCATGTTTTTGTTCATCTACTGTGTATCCATGGCACTGGCAATAACCCTTTGTGCGTGCTAACACTTTCAACATTATACCAATACCATTCTTGGTTTCAAAGATGGTCCACAATTTGCAGTCATCCACAAAGCTGCATAGACAAAGGATGTATAAGTTTGTCTTGACTTCTGAGACTTAAACACTGAAAAGGAAAGGACCTAGTACAGAATTCTGAGGTATGGACCTGGTCACTGGACTCTAATGAGAAGTGACTTCACACGGTTCAACATTATGTGTCCGGTGTGTGATTCATCTGTCTACCCATTTGGTGATGTTGGTGTTTATTGCCATTTGAGACAGTTTCTCTGTAATACCAGAGTGTAGTTTTGTGTCATATACCTTTGCCAGGTCAAGTTACATGGGCTGACAGTCTTTTACTTACACATACCCTTGCTGACTTTCTCGATGACATCAAACAGATGTAACAGGCATAATGTAGCCTTAACAAATCAAATATGGGTTTGGTACGCAGTCAGGAGATTACTTGTGGCCTTTTGGATAAGGGGTATGATGACTTGTTGGTCTGCTTCACAAATGAGGGGAGTCAAGGATTATGGGTCTATACATCCCTGCATCAGGTGATGGTCCCCCTGTTCAGACAGATGACTGTTGCTGTACACCCTTCTTAAGGAACATAGGCTGGCTGAAGGTTGTGTTAAGTAGGGATCCAACTGTGTCTGTTAGGTCAGGTTTTAAGTCATACTGTAGGTAACCTGGGATGTTGTCAGGGACCACTGATGTTGTCAGGGACTATTGATCCTGTGTTTTTAGCCTTAGAGAGCACACAGATAAGCTAAGCTGTTGTCCTGAGAAGAAAAGTCTAGTAATGTTTATATGTATAGTACAAGTGTCAATGCGATGGCTGAATGAGAACTGCCTAGAATGTTGATCTGCTTCACTACAAAAACACGTCTTAATAAGTCAAACATATGCATAGTATCTTCCTATGTCAACAATTCTTAGGAGACATATAACTACATTTGTTATAGAAGGAACATGAAATAGCAGCAGCTGGCATGCATCACAGGCTGTAATATACTCTTGCAAGACTACTGTACATACACACCACAACATAGCACATGTCACTGACAGCAACATTGATGTGAAATGTTCAAAGGGTCATAGAACTTTACTAAGCTAGTGGCCTACATCACATAAAATCCTAAACATTATTATAACAAACTCATTCCCTCCAGTACAGCTCTTTTGATTGTGCACCTTTAACTCCTAGTGGGCATGGCTTGAGTCTTTAAAAAATAAAGTTATCACCTTACAATTCTAACAAATACTCATTGGCATAGGTCAAATATCAATACACTTGTGTTTGCCATCATGTATGTTTCAAGATAAAATATTCTGATATCTCGTATAGGGCATGGTTTTGGAATTATTAATGCAAATATGAACAAGCAATATTTGACGCCTAGAGGAGCAGTAGGAGGTAACTGCAGATGCACCTGGAGGCGTCACTCAGATGTAATGAGTTAAAGCAAACTCCCTATACTTATATGATGGAAGATAGTAAGGCTAAGTGTGCATGTTTGTATTTGTTTGATTGCATCACATAGTGCCTTGCTCCATATGTGACGTCTACCACTCCATGACAGAATTAGTAATGACCCATCCAGTGGTCTGGAGATGGATTACAGGATTTCATGGAAGGACCCTGCTTCTCATGATGTGTGTATGCATCTTATAGGTTCATAGGTTCATAGGTAGGTACTAGGCTATTGGCCCTAGGGCCTATATAAGCCTAGCTAAAAAGGTACCCTGGCTTTCGCCACCCAGGAAAATTATTTTCCTGTGCACCTGTCAAGCAAAGCCACAGAAGTGATCCCCGGGGTGAATTTCTTATTTCCCAACCAATCATCAAGATTTTTCTTGAAAAGTGCTAATGAGGAGTTCTGTTTGACATAGATAGGTAGTCTGTTCCAGAGTATGGGAAGTCTCTGGGACAGGAATCTATCCCTCCAGCATATTTTGTTTATTGTGGTGACAAGGTTTAGGTCCCTAGAACATGTAGCTCAGAGGGATTGGGATTTATTTAAGTGGAGCATGTCCAACAGCTCTGGGTTTGACATAGCTTTGTATAGTAGGCAGAGATCGCCTCTGAGTAGGCGATATGCGACAGAGTAAAGCTGGAATTTTTTGAGATGGTCTGCGTAGGGCATCTGTTTGAGGCCAGTAATCTTCTTTGTGAGGTATTTCTGCAGCCTTTCCAGTTGTGGATAAGAAGATATTCAGAGGAGTATTTGGCATAGCTGATACATCTTTGACATGAGGACACCCTCCACTCCTTTGCAGAAAATATGTCATGTGGTCAGAGGGGAAATGAGGATGTTGGCTACATGGAGCTATGTTAAAGGATCTCCTAAGTAGTATTGAAATGAAAAACAATTCAAAAGAGCATACAGCTCAAGAGATCATAAAATGTACCTCCAACCACACACACAGCAGTAGACTGGGTCTGATTTGAACATTACATCAGTGTAGGTATAGAAGTTGAATTCTATACAGTGTGACAGTAGCACCATCACATATGTCTGACTTTAACACTGTCATGTTGCACTTTATGGAGTATGAGAGCATCACTGTATGCTGAGAAGAACATGTTGGAATGAGTGTCTGAGATGGATGTGGAGTCAAATCTCGGAGTAAAATTATTTCAAAAAATGTATTTGAATGGATACACACTCAATTTGTTTGCTGTCAGATCAGAACCCCTAAATATCTGTTTTCAGAAGATGAAAAACATGATACTTAATGTTACTACCACAGCACAACTTGGACTTGGGTAATGGTAGACTGCACTTTATACAGGATGACATCATCAGTGTATGTTACAAGAAGATGTTCAGAGGAGTGTTTGACATAGCTGAGGGCTGCCATGCCATTCAAAAATTGCTACCCTACTGATTGTTGAATGCAGGGAGAATAGAACTTCTGTCTAAATATATCCAGAGTACAGTACTTAACACAAGTGCCACAGAACAAGTCTGGTTTTTAGAGTGTCAGACAACACTTTATAGCTGATGACAACAGCAATGTATGTTTGTAAGAAGATGGTAATAAGAGTGTCTGACATGCTGTCCTAAAATGGTCTCTCAAATGTGAGTTAACTGATCACAAATACCCACATGTAGCCTGTAGTGAGACTACAACCCCTACTTACCTATCTATAGAACACAGTACTTAACACAAGCTCCACAACACACATCTGATGTTTCGGGTGTCAGACAACACTTTATAGCTGATAACATCAGCAGTGTATGTTTGTGAGAAGAAGATGGTAGTAAGAGTGTTGCACATGCTGTTCTAAAATGGTCTCTTGAATGTGAATAAATTGAACACAAGTACACACACACTGACAAGTTAACTGCATTGAAAGTAGAACCCCTTGCTAACCATTTATAGTACACAGTACTTAATGCAAATGCAACAGCACAAGTCTGGCATAGTTGTGTCAGGCAACACTTTATAGCTGATGACATCAGCGGTGTATGTTTGTGAGAAGAGAATGGTAGTAGGAGTGTCTCAGATGCTGTTCTAAAATGGTCTCTCAAGTGTGAATTAACTGAAAACAAACATGCATACAAGCTGACCACAGTAAGACTAGAACCCCTACCTAACTATGTACAGAACACATTACTTAATGCAAGCACCACAGCATGATAAGTGCATGATGTACACAACAACGTGGGGAAACAGACGCATATGTCTCAGTTCTACTACATGCATTCCTGACAGTTTTTTGCATCTAATTTGACAAGCTGTCTCTTAAAATATACCTACACATTGGAAACACAACAGGAAATAGGACATCCACATTTTGTGCACTACTCTCATAACAGGATATGTTAACCACATCATATGATGAGGATATCATCATCTATAAAGACCACTATGACAAGGCAAAAACATACTTCAGGGATGCTGCAGTCATTAACTACTGTGATTTGCAGATGGGAACAAAATACTTACATGTGTGTTAAATTAGCACATCAGCCACATTATGTGTGTGTCTATGTATGTGTAAGTGTGTGCATAGTTAGAGGGATATCGGTCTGTATCTTACTATCATCAATCAAGTCCCATACAGAAGTAATATCTTGAAAGATGTACATAGCTACTCAGCCATTTCATGCAGACTTCACAAAATATTCTGACAAACATCCAATGTGGATGTTATCCACTAGAAATTGTCCTGCAGCATAGTCAGATTTGTGCCATGGAGCTTGCATTAAGTACTGAGTTCTCTAGTTGGTGTACCTAGTTAAATAGGAGTTCTAATATCACTGCAGTCAATGCGTGTGTGTGTGTGTGTGTGTGTGTGTGTGTGTGTGTGTGTGTGTGTGTGTGTGTGTGTGTGTGTTTATTCAGAGAAGTGTAATTGTGTATTCTACTGTCAGCAATCTAGTACCATGAAGTTCTCAAGCTGGTGTACATAATTAGGTAGAGGTTCTAATCTTAATTGCAGTCAACTTGTGTGTGTCTAGTCAGAAAAGCATATATGTGCATCCTACTGTCAGCAATCTAGTCTCATAGAGTAAAAACATTTTAACAGTCGTACATGCCTACCCATCCATTTCATACAGGCTGCCAAACATCACCTTTCAAACATACAATGATGATGTCATCCACTATAAATTTTCCAGCAGCAGTGCAAAAGTCAGACATGTCTTGGTGTCTGTGTTAAGTACTGAATTCATAAGCTGGTGTACCTAGTTAAATGGGGGTTCAAATCTCACTGCAGTCAACTAGTGTGTGGGTTGTCAAAACAGCATTAGTCTGTACCCTACTATTAACAATCCAGTACCATGAAGAACAAATATGTTGATTGTTGTACATCCCTTTAATACAAGCCTGACAACATTTTCTCATAAACATACACTGCTGATGTCACCAGCTATAAAGTGTTGTCTGACAATCTAAAAGCCAGATATGTGCTGTGGTGCTTACATTAAGTACTGTGCTCTGAAGATAGGTAGGGGTTCTACTGTCACTGTGGTGAACTGGTGCACATATTTGTGTTCAGTTGGTTCATATTTAAAAGACCATTTTAGAATAGCATGTGAAACTCTCCTACTACCAACTTCTTCTTCTCGAAAACATACACTGCTGATATAATCAGTTATAAAGTGTTTTCTGACTCTCAAACATACACTGCTGATATCTTCAGCTATAAAGTGCTGTCTGACACTCAAAAAGTCAGACTTTTGTTGTGTTGCTTGTGTTAAATACTGTGCTCTATATATCATTAGGTAGGTGTGCTACTCTCACTGCATTCAATAATCAGTAGGGTGACAATTTTAGAACAGCATGTAAATCCACAGCTGTCTCAAACACACCTCCAAACATCTTCTTGTAACATACACTGATGATGTTATCTTGTATAACATGCACTCTAACAGCATTTGAATCAAACTTGTGCTGTGGCAGTAATACTAAGTACTACATTCTCAACCTTCTTGACATAGATATTTAGGGGTTCTAATCTGACAGCAGGCAACTTGAGTGTATATAGTTTAAAATATTACTTTCCAGGCAATTGTACACCAAGATGTGACTCCACATCCATGTCAGACACTCCTTCCAAATGTTCTTCTCAGCATATAATAATGCTATCATACTCCATAAAGTGCAATGTGGCAGTGTTAAAGTCAGACATATATGGTGGTACTAGTGTTGCATTGTATATGGAAGACACCTTCTATGCCTACACAGGTGTAATGTTCAAATCAGACCAGTCTACTGCTGTGTTAGTGGTTGGAGGGACATTACAGTCATTGTATGATCTTGTGAATTGCTATTCATTTCACTACCTCTTAGGAGAACCTTTAACATAGCCCCACGCATCCACCATTCTCTTTTTTCATCTGGTCACATGAAATCCTTCCTGCAAAGGAATAGAAGATGTCCTCATGCCAAATATGCATACTCACATCATGAAGTATAGTCCTTCCATGAGCCTCAGCAAGTCATCTCCAAACCACTGCATGTGTGACTGCTAATTCTGTCATGGTGTGGTGCACATGTCACATCTGGACAGTGGCATTATGTACTGCAATCAAAACAGTACACACATACACACATAGCCTTACTGTCTTCCATCATATACATATAAGGATTTTGTTCTAAATGGTAAAATAATTGCTAAGAATTTATATGATGGTGTCCATTAGCTTATTAATGTCCTATGACCCTATGAACATTTCACATGTCAATGTTGCTGTCATCGACATAAGCTATGTCGAGACATGGATGTATGGTAGGCCTACAAGAGGGTATTACAATCTGTGATGTTAGGTAATGTATTGATGGCTACTGCTGACAGTTGATTATATGTTCCTTCTATAGCAGCTGTAGCAATATGCCTCCTGAGAACCATTGACCTGGGATGATACTATGTATATTGCTGGTTTAGTAAGGCATATGTTTTTGGAGTGGAGCAGATCAACATTCTACACAGTTCTCATTCAACCATCATGGTGACACTTCCAGTAGGACACATGTGTGCATGTGTATATGTACCATCACTAAATGTTTTGTGCCATACATCAGTATAAATCAATACTGATTACATGGGCACATAAGACTTGTTTCATCCACATATTGTGATATACACAAATATGTCACAAGTTTTGATTCAATTTTAACCTTGTGGAATTCATTGTATGTGTGATTGTGTTGATATTCCCAAGGATTATTGAGGTGGTCACCTGCACCATTGTGTGACTATCAGCATTTGTGTCAGTAAATGTCCTGCATTAGCCACAACCAGCTCATTTGTAATGTGTCCTTATATGGTATCAGGCCTCTCAAATACAGCTTTCCAATGAAAAACAAGGCATATGTTGTACAATTTATGTAATTTACATGACATTGCTAGACCTGTATTACTGCATGCACAGTACCACTGTGTGCATGTGATGCATAACCAAGGGTGTATTTGGAGGTTTTGTTACAACTCATTTATTTAAGTAAGTGTGAAATTTTAAGGCGCTGTTTGTGGATGCCACCAGCCATACTCAACTAGAGAAAAAAGACAATCTGCCAGCACCCTCCTGTTGCCACTGGACATTAGTCAAATTATAAATGCAAACATTACTCAGTTTATCTTTTCAGTAGATCAGCACATCTGTGCTCTCTCTATGGCTAATAACACAGAATTACTGGGCTCTGACATCATCCCAGGTTGCTTATAACATGACTTAAAACCTAACTTAGCAGACACAGTTGTATCCCTACATAAACACAGCCTTCAGACAGCCTATGTTCTCATAGAAGGGTCTACAGCAGCAGTCATCCATCTAAATGGGAGGGGGGGGCTTACATGATATGTGGACTTATAGCCCCATAATCCTGACTCTCCTCATTTGAGGCAGACCAATGAGTTATCATGGACCTTATCAAAAAGGACACAGGTAATTTCCCGACTGTATACCAAACTCATGTTTGATTTATTAAAGCTACATCATGTCTGTTAAATTTGTTTGATGTCTTCAAAAAGGTCAGCAAGGGGCATGCATGAGGAAAACACTATCATCCTACATAACTTGACCTGGCCAAGGCATATGACACAAATCCACACTCGGGTATTACAGAGAAACTGTCTCAAGTAGGCATAAACACCTACGTCACCAACTGGATAGTGACATGGATCACATACAGAACACAATATGTTAAAGTGTGTGAAGTCACCTCTATCTAGACTCCAGTGACCAGGTCTGTGCTTCATGATTCTGATTCCTTTTTATTATTTAAGTCTCAGACACCAAGACACACTTAAGGATTCTGTGTCTAACCAGCTTTGTAAATCACTGCAAAGTGTGGACAATCACTGAATCCAAGATTTGTATTGGTACAATGCAGACAGTATTAACACACACAATGGATTGTCGACAGAGCCATAGAGACACAGTAGATGAACACAAATTCATAGGGGGATTATTTCCTTTATGAAAGCAAATACGCAAGCTAATTACAATGTAAACAGCACACCACTATGAGCAGACAAAGTGGTATGTGACCTGTGTACTCAGGGAGATGGTACACAGAACTTCCAGCAGAGGGTGTTCACAGTGGTGACTAATCTCTTGTATGTAGCACAACTCCTGACTATGTGCAGGACATCTACATCAAAGACCATTATAGTCCCATTGTTCTCATCCCTCATCACAGCAATAATTGAGTACAATACATCCTTTTGCATGTACCTCCAAACACATCTTCCAGGGATGATTTACTCAAGTGTATCACTTTTGCTACAGTGAGCTACCACACATATTTTTGGCCATACCTATGTATTCTTTTTGCAGCATAAGCATTAGGAGTTGACAGTGCATACTTCACTTCAAGGTGTTATACAAGATGCATGTATGATATGTCTTCCTGTGATGCACCCAGGAAATACATTCGTCATTGACAGCATTGATGGCATAGGTTATACTTGTGCAAGTGTGGATTGTGCCATATATATGCTATGCAAACCTGTCAACTAGCCAGGACTGATCATAATTTAAAATAGAGGTGTGAGAGTGTCCCTCGTAACACCTCTGAAAGGTGTTAGTTATTGAGGAAGGTGTGCTTGATTCCCCTTATAGATTACTATCATGTACAAGTGTGTTCATTCGGAACATGTATATTAACTCACAATCACATATTTTATGTCAATGACACAGATGACTGCTCTTATTATTCTAATATTGTCCATGATTGCGCATGCTTCTATCTACTGTTGCTCATGAGCCTGTTGCTGTGTGTCCTGATTGGTTGAGACCTATGCTGACATTACATTCATATTCAACTCATTTTGCACATCTTCACAATATGCACATACTCCTAGTGTATATACCATTCTTGATAAATGTCCTCTCCAATGATCATGTCAGGATGCTTATATCAAAACCAATCATCTTCATAGATATGTGACCTTGTGTGACAATAACTGTATGAAGATATGGTTATACCCACAGCAAGAAGTGTAAACAGCAGTACATACTGTATCATATAGATATGTGATCACTGTTCATGCTACAACTATCTTGTCTTTGTGATGTACATACCCTGACATGCCCTTATATGTTGTACATTTCCATTTTTCACTTGTCCTCTTCCCCTGTCTTCATTCTTACAATTTATGTGTGTAGCCCTTTCCAATACACATGTAATATAGTCTATGTACCCTTGAGGATAACCACCAAAACTCTTATTCAGTATGCCTAAAACAGATTTGCACAGTACTCTGCACTGACTACACTTTCTTATAATGTGCTAGAACTTTATGCATTGCTTTTTATTAAACCATGGTAGTCATTGTGGCTGTCCGCACAATCCCGCAGAACTAGTTTGCCTGTAGGTAAACATGTCTGCATGTCTGCATGTGTTCATGCTGTTTTACGCAGTTCACAAAACTGTGCTTGTA
The DNA here is from genome assembly GCF_019279795.1 of Protopterus annectens. Lineage (NCBI taxonomy): Eukaryota > Metazoa > Chordata > Ceratodontiformes > Protopteridae > Protopterus > Protopterus annectens. The sequence continues at coordinate 834,799,302 of NC_056727.1, read as the reverse complement.
GTTGTGTAAGAGTGATGTACGGCATTAATGTGTAATTAGAGCTGCTGCTCATTTCACAAACACGTAAACTCCATGTAGGCTTAGTGCTAAGCCTACACTGAATTTATTGACTCTCTGGGAAAATCATTAAAGCAACATCACAATAAACTAAGCAACAAATTAAGAGTAAAAATAAAAAAACAATACATGTACAAACAAAAATATGGATCATAGTCTTTTTCAGTAGTTCCCTCTTGATCTGCTTTTTCTCTTTACCTTAAATAAAACAACTACTTTCACGTATCTCCCATAGTCTACAAGCCTTATACAGAATTTTCCTCAAACAGAAAAATGTGATATAATTGAGATGTAATGAATTTCCAGTGAACAAACAGAGACATAGAAACACACCACCACCTTTACCATATATATATATATATATATATATATATATATATATATATATATATATATATACACACAGTATATATGTATATATATATATATATATATATATATATATATATATATATATATATATATATATATATATATATATATATATATATATATATATATATATATATATATATATGTGTGTGTGTGTGTGTGTGTGTGTAGATAGATATATATCTATATCAATCAATCTATCTATATGTATAGATAGATAGAGATACAGATAGATGACATATAAAGAAAAGGAGCTCATTATATGCTAGCCTTACCCCCCATACCCCATTTTTCTGGCAGATACAAACAATACTCTCTAGTCTGGTTCATGCAAGAACTTCAAACAGGCAAAAAAGAAATATGAAAAACCTTTACTTCTAAATCCTATCACTGCAAATGTGTTCCTGCTACTTATCCTCCTCAGCCATTAACTATAAGAATCATCCTTTTTCTATGTCACTTCTTAAAAGTATTTAAAAATTGATAACATCATCTGCATTGTACAAGGGATCCTCTAACAATGAATTCAAAATTATTTATCAGAAAGAAAATACGTACAAACGTCCATACAAAACCATTGGCCAGATTCAGGAAGGCTTACACGGAGTTTAAGAGTAGTGTAAGCCTCCGTGTAAGCCTCCTGATTCAGCAACAGCCCAAATCTCCGTGTAAGAGACAGCTAACACGTCTCTTACACGGAGTGGGTGTGGAAATGCTCAATACCTCATTTGCAGCTGACAGATATGCAAATGAGGTATGTGAGCGATCCACGAAGCCCAAACCAGTCCGTGTAACGGACGTGTTAGCTGCAGAAATGTACTCAGCTGACAACTGAGTACATTTCTGCAAAATTAAAAACGGAGCTATGTCAGCTCCAAATAAAGGGTGCATTTGTTATAAGCATGCCAATGGCCAAATATGTGGCCATTGGCATGAAAAAGTGTTGCAAAAATAAATTATATAACTTTTTTTTTCACGGGATTTTTGTGTTTAACTGCGCACACCAGCAAACAGGGTGCGCTACCTAAAACTAAAAACCGAAGCTTATAAGCCCACAATTGTGGGATTTATGTATTACATGGAATGTCAATGGAGGGACTTGCAGACTAAAAACAATATGGCCTCCGTTTAGTGGTTGTCAAGGGGAAGTCTGTAAGATATGTAACTAGTCATTACTAGACAATCCTATGTAAATGAGGGTTACAATACTGAATCACACTGCCACATAGGTAATGAGCACTTTCTGAGTAGTGTAAGAGTTAGAGAAGGGGGAGGAACAGAGTAAGAGGTAGGTGACATCATGGGGGGGAAGGATAGAAAGAAATGTACCAGATTGGAGGGCAATGTAAGGTAACAGATGACAGACAGACATCAGGGAGGGAGGTGTGTCCCAACAGAACACTAGGAAAGTCAAGAAATTGAGGGCATACGCTATCCCTACACTCTAAGTTTCTTGATATACGTGCATGCGCGCGCGTGTAAGGCAGGTTCTACATGTGGGAGCGTGTTGCAAACTGTTTACAATGGTTTGCGCGGGTGTGCACGTGTCTAAGGCAGTGTGCACGCGTTTTAGCATGAATCAGCCTAGCTAACACCGTGTAAGGATGTGTGCGCGCGTGTAACATCGTGTAGGGATGTGTACGCGCGTTTAAGTGACTGTGAGCGTGTTTAAGCTGGTGTGCACATTGCTCCCCTTCAGGAAACAGAGAGGAAACAGGAAACAACCAAAATACAGGGAAACTGCCAGGGAATACTGCTGGGGTTAATTGGTGGAAACAATTACAAGCAGGCAATGACACAGGCAGACTAGAAGCCCAACCCAGCACTTAAAACACAACAAAGAGCAGTGCAGGCTGTTTCTCATGAGAGATACTGCCAGAAACTAAGTTCTCAGAATTGAAAACTGAAAATAAGCTGAACTCAGAGCAGAAATGCTAGGGGCTGCCATGGCTATTATAATCAGGCATAGGCGAATTGCTGAGGGTGGTGATAATGCAGATGCTGACAGACAACCCAGAGTGAGGAGAAGGAGAAGAGTATACAGGCCTAGGGTCACCTACCATGGGTTACATGAGCTGGAGATAGTAGAGCGCTATAGAGTGGACAGAGAGCTCCTGCAGCAGATTGTTGAGCTGTGCAGGCCACACCTCACACACAGAACCAACAGAGGGGAACCCATCCCAGTGGAAACCAAGGTATGTGTTGGCCTAAGAATACTAGCAACAGGTACCTTCCAGAGACCAACTGGCGATATGATGGGGATATCACAGGCATCAGCCTCCAGGGTACTGCACCAGTTCCTGGATGCCATGTCACCACATGTCAGTGATCATATATATGTCCCTAATGACCGTGAGGTTGTGGCCAGCAATATGCGTCTCTTCCAGCAAATAGCGGGATACCCTGAGGTGCTGGGTGCAATAGACTGCACGCACATACGCATCAAAGCACCAGCCGGTGAGCGGGGTAGAGTCTATATTAACCGCAAGGGATACCCCTCCATCAACTGCCAGGTCATGTGTGATGCCCAGGGCATAATAATGAATGTGTGTGCTGGCTGCCCTGGGAGCTACCACGATTCCCACATCTGGCATCTGACGCAGCTGTACCAATCATTTGCCAATGGGGACTTCCCACACGGACACCTAGTGGGGGATGCTGGTTATGCACTTGAGCCGTGGCTGATGACACCCATCAGAAATGCACACACACCTGAACAGGAACGCCATAATGAGGCACACGCACAAACACGTAATATCATAGAGCGTGTGTTTGGGCTGCTCAAGTCACGGTTCCGGTGTCTGGACACGTCTGGTGGAGCTTTGCAGTACACACCAACTACATGTACCCAAATGATCATGATATGTGCTATGCTACATAATATGATCCTGGAAACAGCTGCAGCAGGACCGGCACAGGGCTGGGCCAAACATCCCCCCACCGTTGCCAAGGCCACCACAGGCAGGGGGTGACTCGGAGGAGGAACAACCTGACCTTGTCCCAGTAGACAGAAGGAGGCGTGCCCAGTATGCCCTGGCCTTGGCAAAGAGGCAACGCATAGCACATATGCTTGGTCAGTAGGAACACTGGGACTGATACCCGCTCTGACTCACTCATACAGTAACAGGGATGCCTAACATGACACAACCTGCTTCCAAACGTACAGGGAGTGTAGTATGTGCATCCGACAGAGGCAGCCCTGCAGCACCACCCGAGGCATGAATGCCATGTGTTAAGTAATGTAACACCATGTATCATATGCACACCTGAGGACCATGACTAACATCCACCCTCACCAATCATAAACCACAAAAACACAAACCCACCTCATAGCTATCACGAGGGATAGGAACCTAGATGTAATGCTACCCAATGCCAAAGGTATAAACAGCAAGATGTGTGCAGTGTAAATGGTATAATCAGCAAGATGTGTGCAGTGTAAATGCACATAGTATAGGGAATGCACATATCAGTGCTGTAATAGAAAACAGGGTCAAAGCCCACATCAGCACCCTGACACTACCAGGGTCACACCTCATACAGTGATGTACATGTGCAAAAACATGGAACAAGATACAAAATGAGGGTGACTACCAATAAATGGCATGGATAACCACACACTCCTGTTGTTACCACAACAAGAAGCAACATGGATTAGCCATGGTCAAACACCAATGGCTAAAACTGACTACTACTATATAGCTTGCTGCAGACCACTGTCCTAATAGCAGGAACTGCTCCAGGCCTATGTTCACAGGTTCATACTAGGCTATCTGCCCTAGGGCATTTATAAGCCTAGACCAGAGTTCCGTGGAGTCTGCCACCCCTTCACTCTGACGGATAATTTGCCCATTATATTGCTGTGCCTCTGACAAGCAGTGATACTGAGGTTATCCCTGGGGCATACCTGCAATCTCCCATCCATTGATTAAGATCTCACTTGAACAAAGCCAGTGAGGTACTCAGCCTCACATGTACCAGGATGTTGTTCCACAGCATAGGGACTCTCTGGGTGAAGAATCTGTACCTCCAGCACATCCTATTAATATCTGTGTTGAGGTTTAAATCTCCTGCCCCTGTAGTTCTGATGGATGTAGAGGTCTTGAGGTGAAGCGTGTACATTAACTCAGGTTTGGACATGGTCTTGGATGTCAGGCACAGGTCACCTCTGAGCAGACGGTAAATCACTGAATCAAGCTGGAATTCCTTCAGTCGGGCAGCATAAGAAATATGTTTGAGACCCTTTCTCCTCCTGTCGAGGAATTCGTGGGCCCATCCAATTGCCATAGGTGTCGGGTCATATACATGCTGAATGGGGCATTGCACTCAATCAATGGTCCGATGAGTGAAGAGTACAGAGGAACAATGACCTCCCTGGATCTAGATGTGAATCCCTGCATGATGAGGTGGGCAATGTAGAAGTTCTACCTAACTACCCTGGCAATGTGAGTGTCAAACAAAAGGTTACTGTCAACCGGGGTGCCCAGGTCCCTGATAACCTCCTGTGTGCTTACAGGAGTGCCACCTACATGGGAACTAGTGGCAACCTTGTTCTTCCCAAAGGGTATGGCTATGCATTGTTTAGTGTTTAATGTAAGGCCATGGCTCTGGCACCAGTTATCCGTGTCTATGACACCCTTCTGAAGGATGTCTGTGTCAGATGGGTGGCTAACTATGGTTCCCAGTTTGCAGTCATCTCCAAACTTTGTCAGCCATAATCCTGCTGTGTTTGCTTGTACGTCTGAAAAGTAGATGCTGAGCAATAGTGGGCCCAAGACTGAGCCCTGTGGGACACCACTTGTGACAGTTGTGGAGTGTGACATGGCACCATCAAGTCTGAACCTGTCTGTTTTGTCACGTAGCCAGTTTGCAACCCATCTTGTGATGTATGGGTTCACATTTAAGCTGGTGATGTTTTCAATGATACCCGAGTGGGGTATTGTGTTGAAAGCCTTTGCCAGGTCAAGATAGGCTGTGTGGAGTGCCTTGCCCTTGTCAATGGCCTTGGTGTCTGTTATGAAACAGTCAACCAAGTTTAAAAGGCATGATCTGCCCTCGACAAAGCCTAACTGGTTTGGATCTAATGTCTGCAAGTCCCCTATGTCCTCATATATGACTTCCATTCTGATCTTCTCCATAGCTTAGCAGACCCTGCTTGTCAAGCTGATGGGATGGTAGTTTCTGTGGTCAGTGGAGGCACCCCCATGTGAAGTGGGTCCACCATTGACATATGCCACTCCTTGGGAACATATCCTGAGTTGAGGCTAAGATCAAACAGCTGCCCTGACTGCGGGTTTAATTCTTGAGTGAGTTCATGGAGCACAAAACCAGGGACACCATCTGGTCCCATGGATGCTGCATTCTTTCCCTTGGATAGAGCAGTTCCCACCTGAGCATTTGAGATGTTTGGGGGGCTACAATCCTCTTTCATGCATATCTCTCCAGTTGTGGTGGAGGGGTGGGGGGATAAATCTGCACTGAACCTCTCAGCCAGTATGTTGGCAATGTCTGTAGGTTCAGTGATATTTAGAGCATTCTGAGCCTATTCTGAGCATATCTGGGAGTTTCCTCCCAGGTGTGTAACGTATGTATAAAAGGCCTCATGGTTGTCCCGTGAGTCCTTAGTGGGTTTACTCCCAATATTCGCCTTGGATGATTTCATGGGGAACTCAGTGTTTCACCTATATTGAGCAGGGTGTCTACCCTTCCACGGATATCGCTCTATCTTGTAGTACCTCCTTCCTTGTGTTGTAGAGCTTGTTTATGGCTGAGGTCCACCACACTGGACGCTTGCCTCTGGTACAATGAGTCTGTGTTTTGTTTGGGATTGCCTGATCCATGCAGTCCTGAAGGTGCTGGTAGAAGGCAGTTGTAAGTGATAGAGTGGCTTGGGTAATGGTGTCTGCTGGCTTGGGGGCTTTGAAAGAGACCACACCAGTCATTAGAAGTGTGTAGTCGGCTTCTGAAAAGTTCTGCACTGTGGTCTTTTCTATCTGGGGTGGGAGTGGGATGTGGACTTCCACTGAGAGTAGGTTATGATCTGATCTCACCAATGATGGGTATACCTCTGGTGTTGAACATTGTGACCCCATGTTTGTGATGATGAGATCTACTATGTTGTCTCCTCTTGTGGGGATGGTGACTAGTTGTTCCATGGCATGTGAGTGTATGAACTCTAGGAACCTGTGGGCTAGAGTGTTGGGGCTGGAGTACTGATCCCAGTCTATATTTGGATAGTTTGAATCACCCAGTGTGATGGTGTTTGCAGGTACATGTATCCCGCCACTGTTTTCATGAAAGCTTTGTGAGGTACCTGAGTTTCAGAGGATGGCCTGTAACATGCTACAAACTGCAGAGCAGTCTTGCCTATGGTTAATTGCACCCAGATGGTGTCCAATGCATCGTGTGTTGCCACCAACCATGAGGTGAGGGTGTCCTTGATGAATATGGACACCCACCTCCTTCTCGGTGTTGTCCGGATTGTGGGGCTGGAATGCATGATACGAGGTAACACTTGATAGTGCCAGGGTGCTGTCAGAAGGCATGAACCAGGTTTCAGTCACAGCACAGACATCAATGTTCCCCATACTGAGAAGGGTGTCGAGTGTGTGCAGCTTGAGGTTGAGACCTCTGGCATTGAGCAGCATTACCCTTAGTGTTTCCCTTTGCTGTCGTCTAGGGTGGTAGGTGTACAATCTGATCCTTGCATAAAAGAGGCACAATGGGGGTGGCATGAGCCTTAGTCAAAATCCAGAAGCCCATGGGTGACAGGTGCAAGCTGTCCCATGGATCAGTGTGGCCTGTCCAGCATGTCATTGAAGGCAGACAGACATTGGACCCCTTTGAATGACATTATAGTTTAAGACAATTATTACAGCTGATCATCCTGTCTCTGTTTAGGTGGCATCATACTTGGTGAAGGTAGGATACTGCTCAAGGTCAGGGTCATACCTGCCTGGCCTACATAATCAGAGAGATCCTCTATGACTCTTTTCATGTAGTCCAGGGAGGTACATCTCAGGTTGTCCCCACCAGCATGGATATTGACTGAGTCATACTTGTACTTGCAGTTCAGTGACCTGAGTGCCTGCATTATGTGGTGGATTCCAGTGCCCAATAGGCAGCTTACTGTGACCCCCTCCTTACTCAATCTGGTGAGTTGGATGTCAGTGTGTCTGGCTATGGAGTCACCTATGACAGGTGTGCCTGCCATTGTGTTTGGCCGTAATGGCTGTGACTGTTTGGCTCACTGACTCTGTGGTCTATGTGTTGCATGTGCTGTGCCCTGTGGAGGCAGTTGTGTGGGTGTCTGCTGTGGTGGCCTCTGCTGTTCTGGTAGATGTCTGATCATAGCCTCCGAGTATGTCTCTGTGTGTCTATGTGTATGATTTGAAGTTGTGATAGTGATATGTGAGACTGGGTTTGTGGTGTGTGTGGTTATCTTATCCTACTCTCTGGTCTTGCCAGTCCTATGTTGAGATAGGTCAGCCTCCACTTTGGCTATAGAGTTGCATCTCTCGCATGTATTTCTGTTTATGGGAGAAGGAGAGGGTTGTCAGTGTACGAGGCAATTGTAACATTGCCTCGATATTCCCAGGTCCACCAGATGAGTAGGAGAGGACAGTAGCAACCGATCCCTTGACATGCTAGAAGGAATAGACAAAACAATGTCGGAATACAGGAAGATATCAAGCCCCCCAAACCACATTACATTGCTCGACTGACAACACCTACACATACACCATAGTGTCAAAGTTTCATAGTTTACTACTAGTAAGTCCGAAAAAAGTGCTCAGGCTCACTGGTAGTAAACGGAGGAATTTATTGACACCAAAATCCACAAAATAAAGTGCTCAAATGATAGAGCCGTACAAAATGTAACATGAACGCTCTTCTAAATCCACCAAATGCTGCGTTTTCGTCAGTATGACTTCATCAGACACTCTACCTTCATGATACACTTGTTTAAATACTAAACAATTAAATTAAGCACATTTCACTGGTTCTACAAACCATATCAATTAATTCAAACACACCAATCAAGTTCCTACATTCATTAATATTAATTTCCCTCATTAAATATACTTTATTCCACTAAATAAAAACTCTTTATATGTTTAAAAAATGTTAAAAAATATATATTTTTAAAAATGCAACTTTAAATAATAATATAAATACTATTAAAAACTATTTATATATAAATTTAATTCCACATAATAATTGAATATAAACATTGCATATTATAAAATCCTCAGATTGTTGTTTTCATGAATTTTGTGATAGAACATATAAAGTTAATTTCATATTGGTACACTGCCCCCTAGTGCCCAACTTCGTGAACCGCTCTATAATTTATTAGCCCTTAATTTAAGTAATGGAGTTATAGTTAAATAATCATTAATCCCAGGGCTAGTGTTGGAATCCAGGTATACCTGCCACCATAACTCCTTATTTTCTAGGATGTCCTCCCATGGACCACCCCTTGTGTCTGGTATTACTTGGTCCAACACAAAAAACTCATACTTTGCATTTGGGCATATAATACTGTGTTTGTAAAGTGCATTAGTGCTTTTGTTCTTCAGAATGTCATAATAATGTTAAGTATATTCTACGCTTTCAAACATCTCTCAGTTTTACCTACGTAGAATGATTGACATATCTGACAAATTGCTATATACACTATTCCTCTACTTTCACAGTTATAATGTGTCCTACTTTTAATCTTTTTCTTTCTACTGTCCAAATATATTTCTGCCTTGTTCATGACATATGGGCATTGTTGGCATCTTCCACATTTATATGTCCCACACCTCCTAGTATTATTATCCCCTTCCTTTCTTTTCTTTCTTTCTAATATTTTACCAATATTTGGCGGGTTCTTGTACACCATCTTGGGTTTCATCTTCGATATTTCTTCAATATCTGTTAGGGTACTAAATTTATTCCACTCCTTTATAAAGAAGTTTATTTTTTTATTTGTTTTTTCCTTTTTTTTTTTTAAAACTTTTTTTTTTTTTAATTTTTCACCAAACCAGGGGCCCAAAAAATTTTGTTTTATTTTTTGGTTTTTTTTT
>NC_056727.1:834759393-834789299 GCF_019279795.1 Protopterus annectens | reverse complement strand
CCCCATTGATTTCTAACTTGTTGTGGGTTTTTGTCCTGCCCCAAATTTAGTGGGTAACCAATCCCTTTTTGGGATAGGCATTCGCCAAAAAGGTAAGCTCTGGGGAAAACCTTTTTTTTCTTTTTTAACCAAAAGTGGTTTGCAGTTTCCCCCTTTTCCCCAAAAAGTTGTTTGGTGTGTTCATAGTGACAGTTAACTTGGGATAGGCTGAGTTATTGAGGTAGCTCTGCCTGTCTCTAACTAGTTTTTTGTTTTTGTTTCCTTTATATTTCTCCAACAAACCGTCTATGCTTGAGAAAATTCTAGAGTATTCATATTTGTACCTATCAAAGTACAAATTTTGTTTTATATTAACATCCAAACTGTTGACTTCTTCGATAAGTATAGTAATTTGGATGTTATAATGTTTTATTAATAGATCTAACAACTGGCTTCCCTGATTTTCGAAAAACAATGTCAAATCTTTGCAAAAATCAATGCTGTTGAATAAATTAGTAGGGCAAAAGGTGGAGCGTAAACCTTTTGGAATAATTTTTTCTTTCAAGCACTGCTGAAAATAAGCGACTTCAAGCTGGAGCTTTTTAAGTTTCAGCAGTTTCATGTCAAGTGTCTTTAAAGCAGTTGTAACGTTAGTTTCACTGTTAGAAATTTCTTGTAACCCCTTAGCCGGTTGCCCCTGGTCTACACTAAATAACAAATTACTTGTGTTGTGGATCCATACACCACAGTTCGGGACTCCTATAAGCCCTGGGGGCATAGGTAATGTTGGATTCGTTGATGGAACTCCATTACTTGATACCACAAATCTGCTACCCGACATTTCGCTCACAGATTGTGTTGCTGCTTGGCTGTTGATCCGCTGCCCTGGTGTAATCAAAAATGAGCTCACTTCAGAACTTGTTCCGTTTGTTTCACCTGATATACTCGTTTGAATTAAAGCCGGTGTAGCCGGCTGAACTTCCGTTACGGAAGTACTGGTTCTCATACTAGCGTTGACCCGCTTATCAAGCGCGTCAAGTTTGTTGCAAAAATTGTCCATTTTAGTAGTTAGTGCACAAACTAAAGCTGCCAACTCACTTGTTGCTTCTTTGCCATTGTTGCTCCTTAACGTGTTAAAGATTGCCGGACTAACAGGACTCGTCGGGCTGCCACTTGCCATACCAATAAAAAGACAAACAGAGATGCACCAGCAAAAAACACACAGAACTGGCGGCCAAGAGAAGTCAGTCCAAAGAAAGTCCTATGCTGTAGGCAGTTAATGCTGGCAACTTTTCAAAATTAATTAGAACTGTCACTGAAGACCAATGGTAAAATCCCAAATGAAAGCATCCCTTTGCAAATTTATTAATCACACAAGTTGGTTTTGCTGAAGCCACACCCGCTTCCTCAAATGCAACTTACAGTCAAACACCATTTTTAAAATGGACATGCGGGCTTTTACTAGTAAAATTTAAGGCATATTAGCCCTTCTTTTAAAATACTAGACGTGTCTACACTAAATGGGTATTTTAAATGAACCAGTTACCATAACTAACTTCGCTTTATATTCTTAATAAAATATGTTTTATATTAGCCAATCCGTCCAGATGTATCAAAAACCAAACTGAAGCAACAGTTGCATGTACTTGTGAAACATTTGTGAACCAATTAGTTTCTGCCTAAACCTACAACAATAAACATAAATGAAAATCTAAAATAATATTAAAATTCAGTTTTTCTTTACAGTAATATGCAATATATTTCACACTGCTTGTATGTTACCCTCCCAAATTTTAAACCCTCTATTATTTTGGTAAACAAACTATTTACCAAAATTACAAATGCAATATGTACATTTACTCACTATAGTGTGCCCTTAAAATTATAACCCTGTGAAAGCCTTCCCCAACCATGTGTTTTTTACTCAACATGTTGTTAAAAAAGTACAAAAGTGCCCCCCGGACCTTAATACTATAATAAAACAATTCCTTAAAAAAGGTGCTATCTCATCCCTCTTGGGGTAGCTTTTTAACTTTTTAATTTTAAATAAAAAATATTGCAGTGCTCTAAACCGGAAGAAAAAAGAAGTTTTTTTTCCCAAAAAAAAAAAATTTTAAAAATTTTGCCAAAATCTTAGTTTTTCTTCTTTTTTTTTTTTTTCAAAGGGAAACAGGAGAATTGGCCCAAAAAAAGGGGGTTTTTAAATGGGCTGGTTTTCCCCAAAGTTTTAATTTTTTGCTTTTGGGGCCCCCAACCCTTTTTTTTCCAAAAGGGGAATTTAGAACCCAAAAAAAAAATTTGGAAGACCAAATGGGTTTTAAAATTTTCCCGGGGGATGAAAGGTCCCCCCCCCCCCCCCCCCCCCCCCCCCCCCCCCCCCCCCCCCCCCCCCCCCCCCCCGCCCCCGCCCCCCCCCCCCCCCCCCCCCCCCCCCCCCCCCCCCCCCCCCCCCCCCCCCCCCCCCCCCCCCCCCCCCCCCCCCCCCCCCGCCCCCCCCCCCCTCCCCCCCCCCCCCCCCCCCCCCCCCCCCCCTCCCCCCCCCCCCCCCCCCCCCCCCCCCCCCCCCCCCCCCCCCCCCCCCCCCCCCCCCCCCCCCCTTTGAAAAATATTTTGAATACAATGCCACACAGGAGCAATTGTCTGCTTTGGAAGAACTATGTAAAGCCCCAGTTAGGGTTTTAAAACCTGACAAGGGTGGTGGGTTGGTTATCCTAGATAACTTTAAATACATTGAGAAAATGGAAAATATTTTGGAAGGCACCGCATACAGTTCTTCATCTTTGAATGAAATGAATACTTCATATTGTAGGAACAGAAGTTATTTTAGGGATTTGCACATTAATGGTAATATCAATTCGGAAACTTACAACTACATTGACATTATTATGCCAAAAACACCTGTAGTTTTTGGCATTCCCAAGATGCATAAAAATTTACTCAACCCACCTTTTCGAGCACTTATTGATAGCCGTATTTCTTCCACATACCCTTGTGCCCAATTGGTAGATCACATTTTGAGTAAACACTTGAAGCATTTTACTCAAATATGTAAAGATTCATGGTCTTTCCTCGAAAAGATTCAAAGAATAGAATTTAAAGACACACTAAATTTGTTAACTATTGATGTTATTGATCTATATACATCAATACCACACACTGAGGCAATAGAATGGATCACCCTCCTAAGCAGGAAATTGACACTATCTCCCAATTACTTGACATTATACTAACTTCAAATTATTTCACTTTTAACGGGAAATATTACAAGCAAAATCAGGGTGTAGCGATGGGGTCCCCTTGTGGCGCCTGCGTCGCAAACCTGTTTATGGCGTATTGGGAGAAGCATTTTCTGTTTAACAACAACGATTTGATGGGTTCAATCAAATTCTATACTAGGTACTTGGATGATATTTTTATATTGTTTGATGGTAACAACACACAGGCTGAAAATTTTGTAACATCTATCAATGGTGCCACTGAATTTTTAAAATTCACATCCAAATTTTCTGAATTAGAAATTGATTACCTAGACGTTAAATTGTCTAAGGACTTTATAAAAGGTCTATTTTTTTCTAACATATATAGAAAGCCCACTTATTGTAACTCACTGCTACATTTCAAAAGTAGCCATCCCTTTAAACAAAAGAAAGCTATTATTAAGGGACAAATAATACGAGCTTCTAGAATGTGTAGCAGTGAGAATTTGTTTTTGGATGAATGTGAGCTTCTTAAGAAAATGTTCATCAATAGGGGGTACCCAGTATCACTATTTAATAAAATTTTTGATGAGGTCATCAACAAAAGAAATTCAGGGTTGTACCCACCTCTTTTATCGCAGTGTCAGAGGGTTACGATTACTACAGTGGACATCTTAGGTACAGGCACAAACGACGATGGTGTAGATAAAGCAACCATTCCTGTATTGGATGTTACTAGTGGTATTGTAGGGAGTAGCTTTATTACCAGTTTTAGCTTGGACTCTAAAGTGATTGAGTCTATCCTTTATAAAAACTGGTATTTTATTACCAACGATGAACAACTTTTGGAAAAATTTGGACTTAGACCTAGGGTCACTTACAGAAGGGGATACAATCTGAAATCAATCTTGGAAAGACCTAAAGTATCAGGTTGGGCACTAAGAAACAAAGGGTGTTTCCAATGTGGCAATTGTAAATATTGCCATTTAGTAAGGGCAACAAACTCTTTTACAATTCGTGACAAGAAATATGACATTAAACATAAACTAAACTGTGACTCGAGGTCTATAGTATATCTGGCTACTTGCACCTGTTGCTCAGCTTTTTACGTGGGTAAATCTGACAGGAGACTGCGTGATAGGGTGTATGAACACACTTACGCTATGAGGAAGAAAAATAAAATTAATGCACTAGCAAAGCACTTAGATAAACATGCTGGGCACAGTTTCCAGTTTGTAGCTATAGATCAAGTTCTCAAATCGGAAAGAGGTGGTCCAATTTCTCTGTTTCTTGAAAACAGAGAACTAGAGTGGCAATTATTATTGGACTCATTCTCTTTCCCGGGTTTGAACGAGCACTGCAATATTGCTTGCGTATTAAAATTAAAAAGTTATAAACGTTGACGCACCCAAGAGGGATGAGATAGCACCAATTTTTAAGGAATTGTTTTATTATAGTATTAAGGTCCTTTTGGTTAGGGCACATTTAGTACTATTTTAGGTACAACATGTTGAGTAATAAAACACACACCCTGGTTATGGGTATATGTGACGATTCACAGGGTTATGGCAACTTTTAAGGAACACACTACTAGTGAGTAAATGTACATATTGCATTTGTACGTAATTTTTGGTAAATAGTTTGTTTACCAAAATAATAGATGGTTAAATTGGAGGGTAACATACAAAAGCAGTGTGTAATATATTGCATATTACTGTAAAGAAAAACTGAATTTTAATATTATTTTAGTTTTTTATTTTCATTTATGTTTATTGTTGTAGGTTTAGGCAGAAACTAATTGGTTCACAAATGTTTCACAAGTACATGCGAACTGTTGCTTCAGTTTGGTGTTTTTGATACTATCTGGACGTAGGATTGGCTAATATATACACATATTTTTATTAAGAATATAAACGAAGTAAGTTAGTTATGGTAACTGGTTCTTATTTAAAATAGCACATTTAGTGTAGACACGTCTAGTATTTTAAAAAGAAGGGCTAATATGCCTTTAAATTTTACTAGTAAAAAGCCCGCCAAGATAGTACGATTTTAAAATGGTGTTTGACTGTAATTTGTTGCATTTCTGTGGAAGCTGGCGCTGTGGCTTCAGCGAAAACGCTTAACTTGTGTGATTAATAAATTTTGCGTTAAAGGGATTTTTTTGCGCTTTCTTTTACTTGGATTTTACCATTGGTCTTCAGTGACAGTTCTAATTCATTTTGAAAAGTTGCCAGCATTAACTGTTTTCCTACAGCATAGCGGACTTTCTGCTCTTTGGACTGACTTCTCTTGGCCGCCAGTTCTGTGTGTTTTTTGCTGGTGCATCTCTGTTTGTCTTTCTATCTCAACATAGGACTGGCAAGACCAGAGAGTAGGATAAGATAACCACACACACCACAAACCCAGTCTCACATATCACTATCACAACTTCAAATCATACACATAGACACACAGAGACATACTCGGAGGCTATGATCAGACATCTACCAGAACAGCAGAGGCCACCACAGCAGACACCCACACAACTGCCTCCACAGGGCACAGCACATGCAACACATAGACCACAGAGTCAGTGAGCCAAACAGTCACAGCCATTACGGCCAAACACAATGGCAGGCACACCTGTCATAGGTGACTCCATAGCCAGACACACTGACATCCAACTCACCAGATTGAGTCAGGAGGGGTCACAGTAAGCTGCCTATTGGGCACTGGAATCCACCACATAATGCAGGCACTCAGGTCACTGAACTGCAAGTACAAGTATGACTCAGTCAATATCCATGCTGGTGGGGACAACCTGAGATGTACCATCCTGGACTACATGAAAAGAGTCATAGAGGATCTCTCTGATTATGTAGGCCAGGCAGGTATGACCCTGACCTTGAGCAGTATCCTACCTTCACCAAGTATGATGCCACCTAAACAGAGACAGGATGATCAGCTGTAATAATTGTCTTAAACTATAATGTCATTCAAAGGGGGTCCAATGTCTGTCTGCCTTCAATGACATGCTGGACAGGCCACACTGATCCGCAAGGGACAGCTTGCACCTGTCACCCATGGGCTTCCAGATTTTGACTAAGGATCATGCCACCCCCATTGTGCCTCTTTATGCAAGGATCAGATTGTACACCTACCACCCTAGACGACAGCAAAGGGGAAACACTAAGGGTAATGCTGCTCAATGCCAGAGGTCTCAACCTCAAGCTGCACACACTCGACACCCTTCTCAGTATGGGGAACATTGATGTCTGTGCTGTGACTGAAACCTGGTTCACGCCTTCTGACAGCACCCTGGCACTATCAAGTGTTACCTCGTATCATGCATTCCAGCCCCACAATCCGGACAACACCGAGAAGGAGGGTGGGTGTCCATATTCATCAAGGACACCCTCACCTCATGGTTGGTGGCAACACACGATGCATTGGACACCATCCGGTGCAATTAACCATAGGCAAGACTGCTCTGCAGTTTGTAGCATGTTACAGGCCATCCTCTGAAACTCAGGTACCTCACAAAGCTTTCATGAAAACAGTGGCGGGATACATGTACCTGCAAACACCATCACACTGGGTGATTCAAACTATCCAAATATAGACTGGGATCAGTACTCCAGCCCCAACACTCTAGCCCACAGGTTCCTAGAGTTCATACACTCACATGCCATGGAACAACTAGTCACCATCCCCACAAGAGGAGACAACATAGTAGATCTCATCATCACAAACATGGGGTCACAATGTTCAACACCAGAGGTATACCCATCATTGGTGAGATCAGATCATAACCTACTCTCAGTGGAAGTCCACATCCCACCCCCACCCCAGATAGAAAAGACCACAGTGCAGAACTTCTCAGAAGCCGACTACACACTTCTAATGACTGGTGTGGTCTCTTTCAAAGACCCCAAGCCAGCAGACACCATTACCCAAGCCACTGTATCACTTACAACTGCCTTCTACCAGCACCTTCAGGACTACATGGATCAGGCAATCCCAAACAAAACACAGACTCATTGTACCAGAGGCAGCGTCCAGTGTGGTGGACCTCAGCCATAAACAAGCTCTACAACACAAGGAAGGAGGTACTACAAGATAGAGCGATATCCGTGGAAGGGTAGACACCCCTGCTCAATATAGGTGAAACACTGAGTTCCCCCATGAAATCATCCAAGGCGAATATTGGGAGTAAACCCACTAAGGACTCACGGGACAACCATGAGGCCTTTTATATTATCGTTACACACCTGGGAGGAAACTCCCAGATATGCTCAGAATAGGCTCAGAATGCTGTAAATATCACTGAACCTACAGACATTGCCAACATACTGGCTGACAGGTTCAGTGCAGATTTATCCCCCCCTCCACCACAACTGGAGAGATATGCATGAAAGAGGATTGTAGCCCCCCAAACATCTCAAATGCTCAGGTGGGAACTGCTCTATCCAAGGGAAAGAACGCAGCATCCATGGGACCAGATGGTGTCCCTGGTTTTGTGCTCCATGAACTCACTCAAGAATTAAACCCGCAGTCAGGGCAGCTGTTTGATCTTAGCCTCAACTCAGGATATGTTCCCAAGGAGTGGCATATGTCAATGGTGGACCCACTTCACATGGGGGTGCCTCCACCAACCACAGAAACTACCATCCCATCAGCTTGACAAGCAGGGTCTGCTAAGCTATGGAGAAGATCAGAATGGAAGTCATATATGAGGACATAGGGGACTTGCAGACATTAGATCCAAACCAGTTAGGCTTTGTCGAGGGCAGATCATGCCTTTTAAACTTGGTTGACTGTTTCATAACAGACACCAAGGCCATTGACAAGGGCAAGGCACTCCACACAGCCTACCTTGACCTGGCAAAGGCTTTCAACACAATACCCCACTCGGGTATCATTGAAAACATCACCAGCTTAAATGTGAACCCATACATCACAAGATGGGTTGCAAACTGGCTACGTGACAAAACAGACAGGTTCAGACTTGATGGTGCCATGTCACACTCCACAACTGTCACAAGTGGTGTCCCACAGGGCTCAGTCCTGGGCCCACTATTGCTCAGCATCTACTTTTCAGACGTGCAAGCAAACACAGCAGGATTATGGCTGACAAAGTTTGGAGATGACTGCAAACTGGGAACGATAGTTAGCCACCCATCTGACACAGACATCCTTCAGAAGGGTGTCATAGACACGGATAACTGGTGCCAGAGCCATGGCCTTACATTAAACACTAAACAATGCATAGCCATACCCTTTGGGAAGAACAAGGTTGCCACTAGTTCCCATGTAGGTGGCAATCCTGTAAGCACACAGGAGGTTATCAGGGACCTGGGCACCCGGTTGACAGTAACCTTTGTTTGACACTCACGTTGCCAGGGTAGTTAGTTAGAACTTGCACATTGCCCACCTCATCATGCAGGGATTCACATCTAGATCCAGGGAGGTCATTGTTCCCCTGTACTCTTCACTCATCGGACCATTGATTGAGTGCAATGCCCCATTCAGCATGTATATGACCCAACACCTATGGCAATTGGATGGGCCCACGAATTCCTCGACAGGAGGAGAAAGGGTCTCAAACATATTTCTTATGCTGCCCGACTGAAGGAATTCCAGCTTGATTCCGTGACTTACCGTCTGCTCAGAGGTGACCTGTGCCTGACATCCAAGACCATGTCCAAACCTGAGTTAATGTACACGCTTCACCTCAAGACCTCTACATCCATCAGAACTACAGGGCAGGAGATTTAAACCTCAACACAGATATTAATAGGATGTGCTGGAGGTACAGATTCTTCACCCAGAGAGTCCCTATGCTGTGGAACAACATCCTGGTACATGTGAGGCTGAGTACCTCACTGGCTTTGTTCAAGTGAGATCTTAATCAATGGATGGGAAATTGCAGGTATGCCCCAGGGATAACCTCAGTATCACTGCTTGTCAGAGGCACAGCAATATAATGGGCAAATTATCCGTCAGAGTGAAGGGGTGGCAGACTCCACGGAACTCTGGTCTAGGCTTATAAATGCCCTAAGGCAGATAGCCTAGTATGAACCTGTGAACATAGGCCTGGGGCAGTTCCTGCTATTAGGACAGTGGTCTGCAGCAAGCTATATAGTAGTAGTCAGTTTTAGCCATTGGTGTTTGACCATGGCTAATCCATGTTGCTTCTTGTTGTGGTAACAACAGGGGTGTGTGGTTATCCATGCCATTTATTGGTAGTCACCCTCATTTTGTATCTTGTTCCATGTTTTTGCACATGTACATCACTGTATGAGGTGTGACCCTGGTAGTGTCAGGGTGCTGATGTGGGCTTTGACCCTGTTTTCTATTACAGCACTGATATGTGCATTCCTATACTGTGTGCATTTACACTGCACACATCTTGCTGTTTATACCTTTGGTATTGGGTAGCATTACATCTAGGTTCCTATCCCTCGTGATAGCTATGAGGTGGGTTTGTGTTTTGTGGTTTATGATTGGTGAGGGTGGATGTTAGTCATGGTCCTCAGGTGTGCATATGATACATGGTGTTACATTACTTAACACATGGCATTCATGCCTCGGTGGTGCTGCAGGGCTGCCTCTGTCGGATGCACATACTACACTCCTGTACGTTTGGAAGCAGGTTGTGTCATGTTAGGCATCCCTGTTACTGTATGAGTGAGTCAGAGCGGGTATCAGTCCCAGTGTTCCTACTGACCAAGCATATGTGCTATCGTTGCCGGTTCTTTGCCAAGGCCAGGGCATACTGGGCACGCCTCCTTCTGCCTACTGGGACAAGGTCAGGTTGTTCCTCCTCCGAGTCACCCCTGCCTGTGGTGGCCTTGGCAACGGTGGGGGATGTTTGGCCCAGCCCTGTGCCGGTCCTGCTGCAGCTGTTTCCGAGGATCATATTATGTAGCATAGCACATATCATGATCATTTGGGTACATGTAGTTGGTGTGTACTGCAAAGCTCCACCAGACGTGTCCAGACACCGGAACCGTGACTTGAGCAGCCCAAACACACGCTCTATGATATTACGTGTTTGTGCGTGTGCCTCATTATGGCATTCCTGTTCAGGTGTGTGTGCATTTCTGATGGGTGTCATCAGCCACGGCTCAAGTGCATAACCAGCATCCCCCACTAGGTGTCCGTGTGGGAAGTCCCCATTGACAAATGATTGGTACAGCTGCGTCAGATGCCAGATGTGGGAATCGTGGTAGCTTCCAGGGCAGGCAGCACACACATTCATTATTATGCCCTGGGCATCACACACGACCTGGCAGTTGATGGAGGGGTATCCCTTGCGGTTAATGTAGACTCTATCCCGCTCACCGGCTGGTGCTTTGATGCGTATGTGCGTGCAGTCTATTGCACCCAGCACCTCAGGGTATCCCGCTATTTGCTGGAAGAGACGCATATTGCTGTCCACAACCTCACGGTCATTAGGGACATATATATGATCACTGACATGTGGTGACATGGCATCCAGGAACTGGTGCAGTACCCTGGAGGCTGATGCCTGTGATATCCCCATCATATCGCCAGTTGGTCTCTGGAAGGTACCTGTTGCTAGTATTCTTAGGCCAACACATACCTTGGTTTCCACTGGGATGGGTTCCCCTCTGTTGGTTCTGTGTGTGAGGTGTGGCCTGCACAGCTCAACAATCTGCTGCAGGAGCTCTCTGTCTACTCTATAGCGCTCTACTATCTCCAGCTCATGTAACCCATGGTAGGTGACCCTAGGCCTGTATACTCTTCTCCTTCTCCTCACTCTGGGTTGTCTGTCAGCATCTGCATTATCACCACCCTCAGCAATTCGCCTATGCCTGATTATAATAGCCATGGCAGCCCCTAGCATTTCTGCTCTGAGTTCAGCTTATTTTCAGTTTTCAATTCTGAGAACTTAGTTTCTGGCAGTATCTCTCGTGAGAAACAGCCTGCACTGCTCTTTGTTGTGTTTTAAGTACTGGGTTGGGCTTCTAGTCTGCCTGTGTCATTGCCTGCTTGTAATTGTTTCCACCAATTAACCCCAGCAGTATTCCCTGGCAGTTTCCCTGTATTTTGGTTGTTTCCTGTTTCCTCTCTGTTTCCTGAAGGGGAGCAATGTGCACACCAGCTTAAACACGCTCACAGTCACTTAAACGCACGTACACATCCCTACACGGTGTTACACGCGCACACATCCTTACACGGTGTTAGCTAGGCTGATTCATGCTAAAACGCCAAGACACTGCATCACACACGTGCACGCCAGCAAACCGTTGTAAACAGTTTGCAACACGCTCCACATGTAGAACCTGCCCTACACGCTGCGCGCGCATGCACGTATATCAAGAAACTTAGAGTGTAGGGATAGCGTATGCCCTCAATTTCTTGACTTTCCTAGTGTTCTGTTGGGACACACCTCCCTCCCTGATGTCTGTCTGTCATCTGTTACCTTACATTGCCCTCCAGTCTGGTACATTTCTTTCTATCCTTCCCCCCCGTGATGTCACCTACCTCTTACTCTGTTCCTCCCCCTTCTCTAACTCTTACACTACTCAGAAAGTGCTCATTACCTATGTGGCAGTGTGATTCAGTATTGTAACCCTCAATTACATAGGATTGCCTAGTAATGCTTAGTTACATATCTTACACGGAGCTTCCCCCCCTTGACAACCACTAAACGGAGGCCATATTGTTTTAGTCTGCAAGTCCCTCCATTGACATTCCATGTAATACATAAATCCCACAATTGTGGGCTTATAAGCCGGTTTTTAGTTTTAGGTAGCGCACCCGTTATGCGGTGTGCGCTGCAGTTAAACACAAAAATCCCGTGAAAAAAAAAAAAGTTATATAATTTATTTTTGCAACACTTTTTCATGCCAATGGCCACATATTTGGCCATTGGCATGCTTACTGTAACAAATGCACCCTTTATTTGGAGCTGACATAGCTCCGTTTTTAATTTTGCAGAAATGTACTCAGTTGTCAGCTGAGTACATTTCTGCAGCTAACACGTCCGTTACACGGACTGGTTTGGGCTTCGTGGATCGCTCACATACCTCATTTGCATATCTGTCAGCTGCAAATGAGGTATTGAGCATTTCCACGCCCACTCCGTGTAAGAGACGTGTTAGCTGTCTTTTACATGGAGATTTGGGCTGTTGCTGAATCAGGAGGCTTACACGGAGGCTTACACTACTCTTAAACTCCGTGTAAGCCTTCCTGAATCTGGCCCATAGTATTTGCCTCAATACCATCAAAAAAACATCGCTGCTTTTGTAAGTATGCCATTGACTGCAAGATAAGTTTCTTTTCAGACAAAGCGGAGGACTTCACTGTTGTTAAGAAGTACATGTCAGAAATTGGTAGGTGGGCATTAAGCACAGGCTTAACATTAAGTAAGAACAAGTATAATACAATGTTCTTTGGTAAGCCATCTATCAAAAAAAAACAATTTTCTTAACATTCTTTGTTCTTACAGAGGTTGACAAGTAATTTGTCAAATACAAAGATCTTGGCATTATGATGAAAAGTGATTTTACTTTTGACTTTCATGTACAGTCTATTTGTTGCAGGGCAATGAGCCATATGGGTATAATATAAGAATTTTATAAGTGACATTAAAAGTTTGTTGACATTATATAAAGTATATTTTAGGTCCATCCTAAAGCATAATAATTTTGCATTTATAATGGGAAACAATTGAATAGTTTAAAGTCTGTACAACATGCTTTACTAAAGGAATTTCCTCAGTTTGGGACTTGAGCTATAAGAACGGGTGTTTAAACCTGAGCGTATATACTTTACATTACAGGTATCTTTGAGGCAGACTTAGAGGTGAACAAGGAAACTGTGACCCATAAACATCATAACATAACATTTTATACACAGTTCTGCTGTAAAAATTAATGGAGATGTTACATTAATTGCACAGCTTTGGAATAAACTACCTAAACATGTTAAAAGGTTAGTGATTCAGCAATATTTAAGAAATTCATTAACGAATGAGCTACTGATTGGATTTATGATTCTGCTGTTTCTGAGACCGTGTTCTTCAGTGACCTTGCCCTGGACACAACGTACTAATGAGTTTATGAACTTATTTTATTTTATTTATTTGTTTTTATATTTAACTTATATTTTTCTTTAGCCTCTCATTTCAAGATTTTTCCACTTTTGAAAATACATGCTCTCCAGAAACATGCATTACCTACTGAGGTATAGAGGGTGGGTGCTTCACTTGTGGAAGCAGGGCTATATTCTGGACATTGGTATATAATTAAAGACTGGTTATTCCCTACAACTCATTCTGAGTAATTTTGGACTTCATATATAAAAAGCTGCCGGAATGTGAGGTACAAAGGTGCCTGCATTCATATTTTTTTTTTTTTGTAAAAGTTGCTGAGCAGGGTTGCTGGCTTTTAATTAGCATTGTTCTGACGGCATTAAAGTAACCCTTGATCTACTGCCATGAACCCATTTTGACCACTAGTTGTTTACTGCGTGGTTCTAGACAGCCATGACATTTTACCTGTGTATGCTTTTCTCCTAGGTTCCTTATTACGTGATTGAAACCTTAGGCTATCGAATACCTAAAGGTCGGTCACTAAATGTCAAAGTCTGAAAATTGTGAATGGCCATTTCCACACAGGGAAATGAGTCGTTTGGCCGTTAGGCGGATTTTGTTCTTTCTCCACTGTAGAGCAATCTCGGAGTTGGTATATTTAGTTAGGGGGGGTTGTAGGGCATAGCCCCCCACATTGTGGGGTGTGAGGGGCAACTTAATTTCTGTTTAAAACTTTTTTTATTTGGCCAACGGCATTGTTTCCCTATGTGGAAACGGCTGTTTTCGATGTTAAGAGTTTGATATTTCGTGATTGACCTTTAG
Organism: Protopterus annectens; assembly: GCF_019279795.1. Classification (NCBI taxonomy): domain Eukaryota; kingdom Metazoa; phylum Chordata; order Ceratodontiformes; family Protopteridae; genus Protopterus; species Protopterus annectens. The sequence goes on along the minus strand of NC_056727.1, from coordinate 834,775,256 downwards.
GTGTTCGATAATTTAAGGTTTTGATCATGTAATATAGACCCTTTCTCCAATGCTTCCTAAGAAATTTTGAATCTGTTAACCTTTATGCAATTTAACACCTGACAAGACAAATAATTCAAACAATCTGTCATATCCGAATAAAGAAACATATTTGCACCTTAAACTTTAGTCTTAATCAACTGTCATTATTTTGATTTTCTTTTTCTTCCTCCATCTCTTACAATCATGCCTAACTCTTTACCCTTATTTTTACAACTAGCCATGTCCCTTGGTCACTTCTGTCTTTCAAGTTGACAAACTTAGCTTCTCCATCTCTCTCTCTCTCCTAGCTCAACATGTAAAGCCTCACATCATCATTATGAATCTTTTCTGAACAAATTCCACTGTTTACATCCTTAAATAAGGTCGGTTTACCTTTACATGTGCATATTGCACACGGGCAACCGACAATTATTCGAAAGACAGTTTGCAAGGTTTGCAAACATCGAAAGGAAGAAGGTTCGAATGTGCAATGAGCGAATGCACAATGAGATTCGCTCATTGCACATTCGACATTCTGGGGCAGATTGCGCTATAGTGGGGAGTTGGAAATGGTTCCTTTCTCCACTGTAGTGCGATCTTGGAGTTAGAATAATAAAGTAGGGGGTGTGTGGGGGGTGCAGGGGGGCTTGCCCCCATGCATTACACTTTATCTAATTTTGTTGTCGACATTTATGTTCGAAACTCAGCGAATCGGCTGTTCAATTTGCTGCTTTTCAAACATTAACAACTGTCGCTGTTTCCAGTTTTGTTTTTTCGATGCGAAAATATGAATACTCACACAAGTATGATTTGAGATTATAAAGGTAAACCATAAGGTCATCAGATACTTTTCAGTGTTTCCTTGTTATTCCTCTCTTTTTTATCTGCTTCTACCTTATTGATATAAGCTATATTATAATGTTACATTAATAAGCTAAATATTAATTTCAAATGATAGAATCTTCACCTTAGTCTATATTATAAACCCCAAATCAATGTTAAAAGAATACATAAAATTTTAGCGAGCAGCAAGATAGACCAGCAGACTAAACTGTTCCAAGTATAATTCTATAATGAACTGCTATTGTTTATATATGTGTTTGTTTCTTTATATTTCAGTAATTGTATTGTGTAGCTCGACTGTCCCCATTTTCAGAGGAGGATAAAATGAATTATAATGACTTATTAATATAATAATCATTATAATTAAGGAGTCACTAGAAATATGAGCAGTAGGATGGTACAAAATATTTACAAACCAATCAGTCATATTTTTTGCATTTTTGGCAGAGCCACTAGGCACTTCAATTCACACAGTGGTAAAACTACTCGCCATATTAAAAGTCCAAAAATACAAATGGATTCTCTCTCCTTTATCTCCTCATAAAATCCTTTTTAGTCCACTGTGAAGGTATCAAACCAACAACCGTGCTACCTAGCTTAAAATATAAATTTTTTGTTGAACTATATATATAAAAATGGAACTCTCATTATTGTCACAGCATTTTCATCCTCTTACTAGGACTTCATTAGAAAAACTGAAACCTTTTCTCTCATCCTGTTTAAATACCAATGAATGTCTTTATCATTTCCTTCCATTTTTTCATTTCCAGGCACTTAAATTATCATTTCCTTCCAAATTCTAATTTCCAGGCACTTAAATTAAAAATATAATCTAACTGAACCAATAACAATAATAAATAGATAAATACAAACATCCTATCCATTTTCTTTTTATACAAAAAGACATGAATATTGTGCATTCAACTTCAGTAATACTTTTTGAAATAACACAGTAACATATGCAAATAATAAAAATAATGAAAAATGAAAGCATCCTAGTCAATTAACTTGCTCATTTCATGAAATGTATCTACTCCAAAAGTGTAAAACCTATAAATAGGAGATCCATAAAACTGTATAATTTGTACATAAAAAACAGTGAAAACATGTATGAATCTGAACTATATTTAATTACCATCCAACTATTTAGTTTCATATAAAAGCCTCACATTTGCGTAAACCTGCTATTTGTATAGCATCAGTACTGGTGCCTTATGTATATGCAATCACAAGAAAGTTGAAATTTCCCTATAAAAAAACACCTCGGAACGTCACCTCAGTCCTGCATTACTCATAGGGCTACTGGCTTGCATGGTGAGCATCATTTATGCATTTAGTTAGGACTATTTAAGTCTACCTTACTATAACACCCAGAACTATTGCTGTTCAGAAAGCATCTGGTTTGGGCACTGGGCAGCACCACTGGTTACGTTAGCTGTAGACTACACCTAGTAAGCACCTTTCCCTCATCCAGTTATAAACACCCTCCACTCCTATCCCTTGCAAGTACACATTAGGACCTGCAACCATGGAGAGACACTTTCCTGCTATATCTGTATCCAGTGTGGTGGACATGGGCATCCTGAAGCAACGTAGCAATTGCCTTATGTATGCTGACAACCACTTAATTCTCAAATGGGCAAATACAATATGTGAGAGGTAGTTACACATTGACACTGGAGGTTAGACTCTCACATACAGACACAGAAAGCAATAAACAGGTTGTCAGCAACTCAAGCAACTCACACGCATCACTCGCCACACCCACGAATGACCACACACAGACCCACAAAGGATCACACACATATGCAGAAGTGCACACATATAACTTAGCCAAACCTCAAAAGCATCTCAGGGGCTGTCCTCAGAAACTCCACATGGACACAAACAAGGTAATTCCCATCACAACACATAAAACCACATCTCATTGTGTCTCACCTACCAAGCCCATAAGGCAAAAATCTCTACAACCCAATATTTTGGTCACAGGAGACTTCACTGTGAGGCACACTGATGTCTCTCTTACCGGACTGGATAAGAAGAAAGTTACAGCTAGTTGCCTGTCAGGGGCCAGGATCCCCCAGATCATGCAAGCACTCAGGTCACTTACTCTTAAGTACCAGTATGACTCCGTCAAAATCCATGTGGGCATGAATGAACTGAGAAGTACCTCCTTGAACTATATGAAGAGAGACATGATTGAGCTCTCAGAATATGCGTTGCAGGCAGTTATGAGCCTAACATTCAGCAGCATTCTATCATCCAAATAAAAGACTCCGCTAGATAAAATAACCCAATAGGAATTCCAAATAACCAAACAGATAGAGCTTCATCAGAATTGAATAAAACATTCAAAGCAGTCATTAAATAAAAATACACTTAATCACATGACAATTATGAGTACCAATCAGATTTAAAAACATTTAAATGTATGAAAAAATAAATAAATATTAATCTTATCTAAAATCACCATAAAGTGTCCAGAACATTATGTATCAAATATAATAAAATAAGTCAAAGAAAACGTGAAGTATTACTTTTGATTGCACAAATAGCAGCAATCATTGCTAAATCATATTACTTATATAGCAAAAGTGGGTAATGTAAAATGACCCAAAGGTTACTAAAGGAAAAAAATATATGTTTTAATATAACAATATAAGAACAATTATTGAAACTTTGGTCAGTAAATTTTCACACATCTTTAAAGTTTAGCTGCCCTTAGTTTCAAGACACTACTAATTGAAATATTGTCGTTCATACCTGGTGGTGTATCTACATGTAGTTCCCTATAATCAGCTAAGGTTTTCCAAGTCCACCTCCCCCCTGTGAGTTTTTAGGCACTTGCTCTAAAATAGCAAATTTAAAATTGTTATGGTATGAAAATTACTTTGAATGCTTACAAAGGCATTGTTATTGTTACACTTTCTAATGTCATAATAATGATCATATGTCTTCTTAGCTAGTGACCTTTTGGTTTTGCCAACATGAAAAGCATCGTAGTCTGCACATATGCCAATATATACCATCCCTTGGATGCACAATTAACAATTCTGTTATGAATACTAATCGTATTCCCAACAAAAATACTTTTGCATTGGCTACAGTGCCCACATTTGTTCATATTAGTAGTTGTGTTGCTACGTAAACTGGCATCATTAAAATGCTTTTTGTTATTTTCCAGATTATTTTTAAAATTATATCCCCTCTTGTAAACAAATTGTGGGCATACACCCATGGTGTCCCCTCACACCTTGATGAAAATTAAAAACATTCCAGTTGTTTTTGATTATCCTTTTTATATTTAAACAATCTGGGAATTACTTCAAAATAAATGCTAAACTAAATGACGTTTCACAAATCTTGGTGTTAATTACTGCATTGTCCCCTTTAACACAGACAAAATCTTTACCAAGCAAAACATTAAATCTTCCATGCCTCCCTTTTTAAACTTTATGTCTCATCTCACCTACCGTTTTTTTCGGGGTATCCTCTCTCTAACAACATTTGGGTCAATATATCACTCTGAACCTCATAGTTACCATACTGAGAAACCATTCTTGCCAACCTAACAAATTGTACCTTCACTAAACATTTTTTCTATTATAATGGGTGACCACTACTGATGTCTAAATAAGAATTTGAAAAGGTTGGCTTCCTATAAATATTAAAGGAAAAGCCCCCATCCCCCAACACACCCTTCTTATCAATCAATGCATCCAAGCAATTAATTCTATCTGGGGACTGTTGGTAAGTAAATTTTAAAAATTCAGTAGTTGATTGATATAAACTGAAATCAAGGAAGCAAACATATAAATTCCAACAGTTATGGTATTTGGAATTGAAAATATTTTTGTCTTCCCAAGATTCTTTCAGGCAAGGCCATTGTAGGAACTAAGGGATTTTGTTGAAAATGTTTTTGATAATATTGACATAAGAGATGGTATTGCTTATACTATGAATGGTTTAATATTTTTAATTATACCAATATAGAAATCACTAATACCCATTTCAATTTATTCCAGAAAGGTTTAACCTTTGTACTTCTTGTTAATTTTGATCTAGTGGACTGTCTAACTGAACTTAGCTTATTCACAAGGAAATTGAACCTAGCTCTTACTATGACCAATAAAGATTTTAGAGAAAAGGGGTCTGATTTAGTTAGGATGTGTAACTACAAACCCTCCGTCACATCTGTTAGTTCATTTATTTGAACAGAAATGCATGAGAGATATTTATTCTTATAATACTAACAAAAAGCATTGCAGATTTAATAACGTAGAGGTAGAAAAATTGTTTGGGAACAGTTAATACAGGTAGGTCAATGCAATTCATGAAACCTGACAAGGGTGTGGAGGGATTGTTTTAATGGACACATTTCATTATTCTGGTAAAATGTTCGTGATTTTATTTGTACAGACAGGTACATTCCTGTATTCCAAAACTCCCATCAGTTTATCTTATTGGGGGACTGGATTGTTCCTAGAGGATTTAATCTTACAGAAGATTATCACCCCCAGTGAATTTAAGTTCTAAATGTGTGAAAATCATATATTTCAATAATATTTTGAATCCCTAAAGTCCACAAAAGCATTAAAGATCCACCACTCAGATCAAAAGTGGCTGCCAGGGATCTAAAACCTATCCTCTGACAGCTTATATTGATCGGAAATTGAAGCCATACATGAAAAAGTTAGCTCACTTAATAAAAGACTCTTGGGACTTTTTGAGCAAGTTAAAAAAAAAAAGAATTTTACAGTGAACAGGTTATTTTTGTTACCATTGATGTGATTGCTCTATTTTCCATGATCCTTCATGAACTAGGTTTAGAATATTTTTCTGAGATTGTCACTTCATTTGAATTTTTAAAGAACAGAGAAGCCCATTTAATTGTTGACTTGATGAAACTAGTTCTTAACAACAATTACATTTATTTTGAGGGGGAGCTTTTAAAAACAATCAAGGGGTAGCAATGGGTGCAATTTGTGTCCCCTGAATATGCTGATTGGAATCTCTCTGGTGCCTGTATGTTTTGCTGCTGTGGTGGTCATCTTCCCCTTCCCCATGCTTTGATTTAGCGGGGTTCATTCTCCCCTTTTTACCCTTTGATCAGGGGGGAAATATATCACAGGTTCTTGACTTGCCAAGCAAGATGACCTGCATAAAGGGAGAAATTCTAAAGGGTCATTCAAGTTCAATAAGTTTGATGCAAATCGATGTTATGTTCTAAAATATTATCATTCCTAAAATGAACATCAGTTTTGTTCTTAAAAGCCCCTTTAGGTAATGGATACACACAGTTAAACTTGTATTTTTTAACATCTCTCAGTATCTTTTTTTCTTTTTTAAACATAATAGCTTCACGTTGTTTACCTTTCCTCTAAAATACAGATCTGTAAGTCTCAAAATGATATTCAAACAACAAATCATTTTAATATTCCTTCATTAAATTATCCATATGGTTTACATTATCTTTCACAAGCACTGCCATTAATTCTACTCCATGTTGATCAAACATTTTTATTAATTCTTGATGTAGTGATGAGCCTTAAATTATCCCATTAGAGAATTTAAAAGTTCTTAGTCTCTTTGGGATGTGATGCTCATATATACAAAAATTCAATAAGCATTATCCAGTTGCAAACTTCAAAGTTTTCTCAGTTTCTTTTCCAGTAGCTTAATGTTGTCACCAAGAGTGTAATCCCTATGTGGGATCATTCCATCAGCTGTAAACTCCCCAAGATTAAATTAAAGTCCATACAACACCAGTCAGTAATTTCTATCACATCTACATCAAAAGTCTTATCATTATGGCCAGTGTTCAGCATAGTTTTCACTGCTATTTCCATTTATTTGAGAACATCCAAATCACAAGTCATCACTCCACCATGGTGGTTGGCCAAATTAAATTGCCCCAGCTGCAGAACCAGCCATTGACATGATTCATTAGAGTGTGAAAAAAAATGTTTTTTCGGGTGCCATTCACATTGTGTTTGAAGTTAGATGCCAGGCTATTGTTAAAAGCAGCCATAAAACCGGAAGCATGGGCAGAAACATCATTTAGCTGTTGTGACAATAGCTGGACCAATTGCATGAGTTCACTGACCAAGTTCAAACACTGCAAAGACACTAAATCATTGTTAAGCTCATTGTTCCATAAGGCAGTAAAACATTTCTGATTAGGAACTGCACTCAGGCACATCGTGATGTTGGCATGAAGAAAACCAATAGCAAAACAGCCAGCCCAGCAGGAAAAAAGATTAGTAAAGAAAAAAAAGCTCTGCTAGGTACAATAGCCCAATAGGAATTCCTAATAGGCACCAAATAGATGTTATCAAAATTCATTAACAAACAATTTGAATTAAGCACTTTCGTTTTTCTCCAGTTAGAGCTTCATCAGAATTGAATAAAACATTCAAAACAGTAATTAAATAAAAAGACAGTTAATCACATGACAATTGTGAGTACCAATCAGATTTAAAAACATTTAAATGTATGAATAAATAAATAAATATAAATCTTATCCAAAATCACCTTAATGGGGCCAGAACATTATGTATCAAATATAATAAAATAAGTCAAAGAAAACGTAAACTTTTGTTTTTGATTATTCAAATAGCAATCATTGCTAAAACGTAAAAGAATTTGTTTAAATAAAAACTTGTAGAAAAAAAATATATACAGTAAAAAGCGTAATGTAAAATGACCCAAAGGTTACTAAAGGAAAAATATATATGTTTGAATATAGAAATATAAGAACAATTATTGATACTTTGGTGAGTACATTTTCACATATCTTTAAAGTTTAGCTGTCGTTAGTTTCAAGACACTACTAATTGAAATATTGTCATTCATACCTGATCTCTCTCTTTATAGGCTGGTTGGCTGGATAAGGAGAAAGTTGCAGTTAGTTGCCTGTCAGGTGCCAGGATCTGCTAGATCACGCGAGCACTCAGGTCACTTACCCTTAAGTACCTTTACAACTCAGTCATAGTCCATGTGGACATAAATGACCTGAGACATACCTCCTTGGACTTTATGAAGAGAGACATGACTGAGCTCTCAGAATATGTGTCACAGGCAGGTATGAGCTTAGCATTCAGCAGCATTCTTCCATATTCCAAGGATGATGCCACAATACCATCAGAAAATTATCGATTTTAACAATTGGCTTAGCTACTGGTGTCATTCCAATGGGGTCTAATACTTGTCAGCCTAGGAGGACATGGTTGACAGGCAATGCTGCTTTGTCAGGTATGGTCTTCACCTGTCACCTCTAGGCTTTCAGATATTGGCCAAAACATTAAACATTCCATAGTGCCTTTTTTAGGCATTGCCAAACAGACAAATGTTCCAACATAACAAAAACTACCCAAGATTCACTAAAAGTCTTATTGCTCAATGCTAGCAGCCTCAACAAGAAGCTGCACTCACTAGAAGATCTTCTCACCCTGGAGAATGCTGACATCTGTGCAGTTACTGAAACATGGTTCAAAACCACAGAAAGCACTCTGACAGTGCATGGCTATAAATGACTTTCATACTTTCTGAACACCCACTGAACATGGAAGAACCAAAGGCAGAGGTGTATCTGTCTACATAAAGGATAAGCACACTTCAAGGATGGTCAAACAATATGACATGCTTGAGCTACTCCATGTCCAACTAACCATGAAAAATCCATTACCATATTCTTGTTAGCTACAAGTCCCTCACCATGAACCAGAAAAGCCATACATCATACCCAAAGTTACTAGAATCACTCACCATCCAGCCCAATACCATATTCATAGGTGATTTTAACTATTTTTTAAATTCAAATGCCCTGGAGCAGCTAGTCCTCACTCCCACTAGTGGAACAAATATCCTAGGTCTGGTACTCACATATATGGGAGAGCGTTGCACCCCCCCCCCCAGTATGAAATCCTCACTGATATCAGATCACAAAGTGGTCTCCCTTGCAATAAATGTAAAACTAGCCCACCCATCTAACCCTCAAAACTTTAAGAACTTCTCTAAGGTAAACTACCCTCTATTAAGGGATGGCACAGCTAGTTTCCAAGCTCCACCAAATCCAGCAAACACATAAATCTATACAGAGGCATACACAAAAGCCCTGTATGACCATATAAACAACTGCACAGAAATGGCAGTAGCAAATAAAAATAAACCTATGTCAAACTGCAAAAACAAGCCACCCTGGTGGACCCCTGGTATTAAGAGGTTGCACAAAAAAAAGAAAGAAAATCTTGTTGAAAAGTAAGAGGGAATGTGCACAACAGAACAAAGAGTCCCTCATTAGTCTAAACAAGTGAATCAGCAAACTAGTCAAGTCTCTGAAAGCAGACTTTGAGGTAAAAATAGCCTCCAAAGCTAAGGATAGCCCTAGGGCATTTTCAGTTATGTCTGCAGCCTTAAGGGCAGTACCCAAAAATGTGCGGAATGAGTTGTAGATGGCATCAGCTATACTCTGCCAGAAGATATAGCAAATCTGCTGTCTGACAAATTTAGCTCAAATCATACCTCCCCATCACCTCCATTTCTCCCCCAGGAAATACTCTGCACCACTCCACCACCAATTATCACCAAAGAACAGGTTGCCACTGCACTCTCTAAAGCTAAAAACACGGCTTCAGTGGGGCCCAACAATATATCAGGTTGCCTCTTAAACAGCTTGAATCAGGACTTATCAGGCCCATTTGGATCTCTGTTTAACCACAGCTTCAGGACTGGCTTTGTCCCAGAAGAGTGCAGAACAGCAACAGTCATCCCTCTGGATAAAGGGGGACCATCTACTGACCTGGAAAATTACAGACCCATAAGTTTGACTAATCTTATATGTAAGGCTATAGAAATAATAATCATGGACCTGATAAATAATGACATAAGAAACCTCCAAGAACTGGACCCAAACAAAATCAGCTTTGTCAAGGACAGGTCATGCCTAATGAATCTGTTGGATTTCTTTGAGAAAGTCACTAAGGCCACTGATAAGAGTAAAACAGTGCAAACTGCCTACCTTTACCTGCCCAAGGCATTTGACACAATTCCCCACTCAGGTATTATAAATAAACTCACAAAACTAGGGTTGGGAGGGTGGCCTAATGGTTAAGATGTTTGCCTTACAAACACAAGGTGCAGGGTTTGAATCTCACAAGGGATAATTGGCTAGGCTTAAAATGGCTCGCAAGGGCAGTTAACTTAGTACTAATCTATGAACCTATGAACCTATGAAAACTGGGCATAAATCTCTATGTCACCAGATGGATAGCCAGTTGACTTGTGGACAGGACATGTGTGGTTAAAGTGGGTTAAACCAGATCCAACAAGAGGCCAGTTAGTAGTGGTGTACCATGGGGCTTATTGCTGAGATCATTCATGTTGAGAATATACTTATCTGAAGTCAAGATTAATGTGAAAGGCCTCTGGATGGCAAAGTTTAATGACGACTGCAAGCTGAGGACAATCATTGAATCCTCCAGCAATGTACGTAGCCTGAACTTTAACTGTCATATGTCCACAGTGGTGATGAACTCCTTCTATGAGGCACACCTTATAAGTAAAGGTATGGCATCTAGATTCAGTGAAATTATAGTCCCGCTATACTCAGCCCTTATTAGACCAATAATTGAGTACAATGTGCCATTTGGCATGTACTTGACTAGGCACTTACAGCAGCTGCAGTGACCTCAGTGGTTCCTCACAAGGAAAATACAGGGTGTAAACAACATGTTCTATGTGAATAGACTAAAAGCCCAAGCCCTTTACTCTCTCTCCTACTGACTATTAAGGGGTGACCTATGTCTGACCTACAGAGTACTCACAAGGACAATCTGTAAGATATTCAAGGCATAGGCACAAACCCATGCCATTCTCTTGCCCATAGGGGCCATATATTGGGTAAAATTGCATTACATTGGCTAGGCTTGTAAGGGCTCTTAAACTATTAGTCTAGTAATCTCTTATGAACCTATAAGCAGCGGCAAGTGTAGCTTTAGTTGCATCGGTAAGAAAAATTTTGGCTCTATAAAGCATCCCTAGCTTTTGATGAGTTATTCTTATGCAATTTTGCATATGTGGATTGATTTTATGTTTATCATTAACTATCATCCCTAATGCTATAAGTGACTTCAATGGTTGTATTATCAATAGACAGAACTTTAAATGTTGTTTTTTCATAGGAGAGGGATTTGGGTTATAGCTCCATCAGTGCAATGTAGATTTTTGCAGCATGTGTGCAAGCTCGTACACAGATTCACATGCACACACACACACACACACACACACACACACACACACACACACACACACACACACACACACACACACACACAAACACACACACACACACACCTCAGAAGAAGCTAGGTGAAGAATTATTAGTGTGCAAAAGTAAAACTGCATAAAAAATCTTAAAAATAATCTAAGAATGAAGCAAAAGGTGAAAGTGCACAATAAAAACGCTACTGACAAGTGAAAAGCCAAGAAGTTTTCAAGATGGCATCTAGGAAATGTGTCACAGTTCAGTTGATAATAAAAGCATATGCTCTAGGACTGATTATAAGCACGGAATGGTGTAATGCATTGCATGTGATCAAATTTGCAGGCAATGTGGTTTGACAAATATTTTTTGTGAGAATTTTTAAAAAACAAAATAGGATGGTTTCACAGAATTTGCATTTTATAAATGTTAAAAACTGAGAAAAAGAAGAGATGTTTTTGGCAACTGCAGAAATACAGATACAAAATACAGTTCAGACTGACACAGAAAAATAATTATCTGAAAACAATGTCCTGTATTTATGGTAGATACTGATGGTTAGTGAAGTGTTTTTGTAAAAGCTACATTAAAGCATTGAAGAATCAGAGGTGTATTATTCATTGTGTACCTTGCTATCATATTTTGACAATAATGTAAAGCTTATAGGTCAATAACTTCTTTCATATGAATGCAAGAGTAAAGTAATTAAAGTTTTATTTCAAAATGTGTCTTTAGGTTTCAATATAAACCAGCCAGATATATTGGATTGTGTATGTAACATAGCAGCATCATGACATGGTAACCAAATTCACAGTAGGCAAATAGAAATGTCTGCAGATTTGTGCTGAAGTTCAATCAGGCATTGTGATATTTCAGTGATTGTTTATAAATATGCTGGCAAATTGTTCACTAACCAAACTATATGTAGTTAGCAATAATATTGCCAAATAATGAAGGAAATGGTGAGTTGTATACATACTAGCAGACATTCAATTTCAAATGATGTAATAAGGTAGCACTAAGAGCTGAAACTGGTCATTAAAATAATTCTGAGACAGATCCTGGCAATGATCCATCCATCCATCCATCCATCCATTCATCCATCTATTCATAACCCCCATTTGTGTACATGGGGTAGGGTTATCACATCAGCAGTGACCATAATGTAAAACCAAAATTTGTCCAAACAATGATAATTTATAGAACTATGCTGATCTGCTGAGAGGGCAATATATTGTCTGCCAGGTGAATGTTACATTAAAATATCTCAAAATGCAATACAAGAAGTCTGTGTGCCCAGAAGAATGCCAATAGCTCTAAGTAGGAGAAGAGAACATTTTGAGAGTTTGGATATGATTGTAAAACAATCAGAACATAAAGAATGAGTTAAAAGTACAGCCGCTGTGTTAAGACAAGCTCAGTAATTGTGTAGTTCCTAAAGACTTGAATAAGGTGATCAAATGAGAACTTTATACGCTGTTGACTCATGAGGACGTTGTGCCTGCAATACAAATGCTATGTGTTATTATACATTGGATGCTAATTAAGGCTTCTGGTAGATTAAACTACATTACAACAGCTCAGACTGTGTTTTTAACATGCTGTTTGGAAGATTCAAATTTCACAGACTACCTTTTGGTATCTTGTCAACTTCAGAAGTATTCCAGAGAACTGTAGCACAAACAGCAGAAGGTCTGGTTAGTGTGGTCAGTATTATTGATGATTTTACTGGTATGGAGTCAGACTAGTCAGAAACATTATACTAGAGTGGTCAAGCTACTAAGCAGACTGGTGTTACAATCTGAATCTAAACAAAAGCAAATGTCAGCTTTGGGTAACTAATCTGAAATATATGGCTCATATTTTAACATTAGAAGGTTTGAAGTGAAGTATACATACATAGTACATGTGCCTAAACCCAAAGGAAAAAAGTTTTGAAGGGATAGCTAGTTATGGTACAAGAATTGTCAAGATTTACACCAAATATATCAGTTATTGCTGTGTATTTTAGAAAGCATCTAGAGTATGATGCTGACTAGGAACTGGTCAATAGAGTAATGTATGAGTTTGGAAATACTGAAAAGTACTATTGCAGAGACACCTGCTCTCAACTGTAGAACATGGATCAAGACCACTTACAAGTGCATATACCAGACATTTTCATACTGGCAAAGAATTATACCATTATATATGAATATGGGGCGTTTCAGGAGTGCATATCTGGGAGATAAATGATAGCTGATGCTGACAGAAAATGCATACACAAAACAACTACAAAATTTAAAGGAATGCTAAATAAAGTGTTTTACAAACATTCACACATGAATTGTGGCATATATTGGCTTATGTGATGCAATGCATTTCACCTTTCTCATTTCTTATATATTTTGGTCATTTCTCAAAAACAACTTTATAAACTTCAATATTTACTAAGCTATAAACAAAATAAATGTATTGCATCTCTCAGTAATGTCAGACCTATATACATACTTTAATGGATGCATCATGTTACTATGTTCAATGAAAGTGTCGGATATGTCAGCATAGGAAAAATGCTGCTTTATGATGGATTATAATTAAAAATAAAATAACATTAATTAAAAATGTACACTAATATTTGGGATGACAGGGACAAAATGCATTCATATATCATAGATGAATATTAGGCTAACTGCACTGAAGAGACATTTTAAGCCTAGCCAATAACCCAAGGTAGGAATCAAACCCTCTACCTTGTATCTGTGAAGTAAAGACTTTAACCATCATGCCATATTTAACCCTATCATTACTCCAAACCTACTCCTATACAAAGCTGTAGGCACCACTTACTGTTGTGCAAAAGGTAAGTAAGAAAATATCAGCAAAACTGTTTAATGTTTAGAAATAAGACTCAGTTGTACTGGACAGATCAGGAAAGCAGATACATTTTGAGTAGGAGATTTGTTAAGTGAAGACAGAGAATTCGTTGTTCATTCCAAAAGTGCAGGAATTCAAAAGCTGTAAGCAAGAAGACAGGGAATTACAGCTCTTGAGAGAGATTACTATAAGAGACTGGTTGGCCAAGTCAGTTATCTAAAGATATTCGGATATACTGCCTGCACAATGATAATTTATTTCAGATTTACTTTATAATGGACAGAATGTTATAAAACTGCTTACCATATGTAATTTACTTTATTTTAAAAGAATCAGAAATCTAGCAGGTGCAGATGGAACTTGGTAACCACTGTCTGTGTAAAATAACATAGCTAAAAAGAAAGTGCTAGAAAAATACATGGATCTCATGTAGTAATTGCCAAGTCATAAGAATATTTATGTTTCAGTTTACTTTTATTTTACTTGTAATATATTATCCAAGAATGTCAGAACAAACTCAGAGACAGTCATGAAATAAGGTTGTGACCTTGTTTCATTTCAGAGAAGATCATTATTTTATTTGACATTATTTCATACATGTGGGCTATAGTTCAACTATCCAGAAATGATTACAGTATTAAGTTGAAAATTAGCAGATATGCAACGCTTTTTACTGTTCTGAAAAGCATGTTTTCAAAGTAAGGAATGCCACTTACATTGATTTCTGATAATAATCCACATTTTATAACCCAAAAGTATAAAAATTTGTAGATTTTAATATATTACTTCAAGTCCAAGAGTTCCCCGATCTAATGGTTAAGTGGAAAATTAATTCAAACTTTGAAATGTCTTATGAAAAAAAGATTCCAAGAAGAAAGAAAGGGGAATGTTAATACCTCTCAACTCTCCAGAATTTCGCAGAATGTTCAGATTTTTGCTTCATATTTTTGGTCTATGAATTTGTGTTTTTTTTCTTTTCTGACAAATTGATGAGAATCAAAGTCACTAAATAATGAGAGGTATTTGAGTTTCATACTTCATATCCTTCAGGAAATGCATCCTAGTACAAAATCTGTTATTCTAGCAACTTTCTAATTTTATATGAGCAATATTTAAAATCTGTCTCTATTTTTAGGGCTTTGTCCACCCATCATTTTTTGGCTTTGTCAAGATTTCTTGTGCTATGGGGTTAGGAGATATGGGAATGTTACTTAGCTATACTAGACTACAGAAATATGTCACTACAAGAAGTAGGGCAATCACCCGCTCAGCTTTGAATGGGAAGAAAAGTGAAAATTACACTACCTAAAGATATTTGTTGTTGCTGGAGAATAAGGACAATGTTGATATATTAGGCAAGATAATCAGAATTACTTTTGCAGAAATTTTAGATTCCAAAAATTCCACTGATACCTTTGCAGAAATTTGAGATTATGGTTGTTCAGGATGGAACTACAAATAATAAACAGAATTTAAAGTCACATAGAAATTATGGCAGAAAGATTCCAGAAAAAGTTCAAGAGACTTTACCAGGATAACTGGATGTTTCTAGAATAAAATTTGATTTAAATAATTAATTCAGGACAGAATTCAAGAAGCTACTAAATACTAATACAGTAGTAGAGAGTATTCTGCATCTAGATTTATAGGGCATTTGAATAAGCCACAGAGTTTTATTAACTATATATTTTTATGAAATGTGCAAACTTCAAAAGAAACTCTGGGGATGAAAAGTAATGATTGTTTTGCTATTAAAATATGTTATTTTCACTTTAATTGCTAGTGATGTTAGTATGATATAATATAAAGATTAGATTTTTGAAATATTGATCAGTAACTAAATCATACAGTATTTATTGGAGTTTATAAGTTTTTTAAAAAG
>NC_056727.1:834679306-834758893 GCF_019279795.1 Protopterus annectens | reverse complement strand
TATATTTGGGTAGGATAACAGACAAGACAGACAAGACAGCATACAGGCGTGGTATATGACACATGTGGAGGTAAACACCTTGATGGGGAGGGGTGTTTGGAAATTGGATGCCCATGAGCCTCCTAGTGGATACATGAGCAGTCACCACTGTACCTTCACAGCCCCGAAGGTGGCTGTGCTGGGGGCTGAGTAGGTGGGCAAGGCTAAGCCTCTAGTTAAGACACGCGGCTCTCAAGTTGGGGTAGCAGATCTCCAAACTCCCTGTGGAGCTCTCTACACACCATGCCCCGGACCTGGCTATGGCTGACAGTGTCCTGTCTGTGCCCACTCCCGAGGGGGCGAGCCCCATCCCCTGAGGCAATTCCACATGAAGGTGGTGCAGGTCCAGTGGACAATGAGGTCCCGGGGTGGGTCCCAGATGTGCTGGTGCCAATGCTATGGCCAGATGAGGTGGGACAGGTGAGTCAGCTGGGACCAGCCTTCCCAAACGTGCTATGGTGTTCAAATTTACAACATATGTGGGTTAGTAATAGTCAACACATTCTAGGATTAGGTATAACAGCATGCATAGATATTCCCATTAATCCAAAACACCAGATATGGAACAGTTGCATAGCAAACAGAACACATGCATATATGGAACCACAGTGGCCATTACAACAGCATGCAGGTACATTGATGGCAGCATGCCACCAATCTGGGAGTATTTCAACATGGCACATGCATAGGAACAAATTTAAGTATTTATCAAACAATAGGACATATGTCCCAACAATAGATTTAATGGGGCACATACCGATTGAGTTGTGTATTTGGTTTATTGTTGCAGATATGGTGGGGTGGGGGTCAATTAACAACTAGCATATTCCTTTAGTTCTCATTGCTTTCCTAGTCAGTGTTGTGGTCTGTACCTTACAGGTTTTAGTACACTACCCTATGGCCTTACTTTAGACAGTGGTATGGATGTAGACAAATGTATACATGAACTGAGTTTTACCTGCAGTATACACCTCTTACCTGGTATACCTGTGGAGGTATTGTTTGTTAACACTACCTAACTGTTTTGACACATATTCCCGGATTCCAGGTTGATGTTATGCACATACCTATCTATCTCTGATTGCACACACCCTGGGCATGTCTTGACCACATACAGGTGAACTGGGACATATTTTGACTATTGCCCTCTTAAACCTTTGGTGAATTGTAGAATGACAGGTGTGTTTTCATTGACATTTTCCAAATATGTACAGGCCTGACAGTCAGTTATATGACATGAAATGCTGCCTATATGTCAGAGATTAGCACATTAATATGCCAGAGGGACAGGGTGACAGCTGGCAGATATGGTGCAATTAACTGGACATTCTAGACAATTATGTACACTTGTGAGGTATGATTCTGCATGCAGCTTACTACCACTCCCAGAATTCGAACCAATGGCTGTGTCTGCTAAAAATAAAACAGTGTCCATCACAGCTGAGTGTGCTGTATAGATATTGCTGTGTATCTCTTGTCTGATTTCTGTCTATAATTCTCCTGTGGTTTTACAATCTGACCTTGTAATTACAACACTCTTATACAGGATTCCATAGACAGTTTTATTATGTAGCACAGTGTGAGTGACAGCGATGACTAATACCTTATTATTCAGAGCAACTGCAACACTAACAATGCCATACAATACAAGAGTAAACAGTACCAGTACAGAATATCAGTCTTTTATTTGTATGTACAGTTTTCATATCTGACAGACGTGGGGGCAGTGTTTGTTAGCACTACTTGAATGTTGCCACACATATTACCAGATTCCACATTAGTGTTATGCACATACGTCTCACTCTGTTACTGCACACACTCTGATCACAGCTTGACAATATGGGGGTGGAGATGGGACATACTTGGCTTATTACTCTCATAACATTTTGGGGAGTTACTAGAGTGACAGGTTTGTTCCTACAGATGTCTGACAATCAGTTGTAATTCTTATTTGCTGCCTAAATATCTGGGATCATCCCACTGATCTGCCAGGGGGACAGGGTGACAGGCAGCAGATATGGGCCAATTTACTGGACATTCTGGACATAACTGTACAGTTGTGGGTATGATTCTGCATATAGCCTACTACCACTCCCAGGATTCAGACCATGGCTGTGTGTGTGCTAAAAATACAACAGTTCACATCTCAGTTGTATGTGCTTTTTGGATTATATTATCTGTCTTTTCACTGTTTTCTGTCTAAGTCTCTCTCAGTTGTACAATATGACCTCTTGTGATTACAACAGTCATATACAGACATTCCTACACATTTTATTTATGTAGCACAGTGTGGGTGACAGTGCTTAATACAACAGTACTATTACGGGATTTCAACTCTACATTACAATATGATACCAAAGTAGATGCATGCAGTCCAGCAGTTAGACCTTTATTGTCAGGCTATTATGCTTTTATTTACATACAACCTCTATGAGACTATTCCTGCCATATTCTCTGGTGTATGCAGTACATGCCTTAGACAATACAAGTTTTATACAGGCAATTAACTTATTACTACTTTTATATTTATTTCCTATGACAGTACATGTAAGAGTATTACTAACCTGTCTCATGTAGCAACCGCTGCAATCTACAGGCGTGGGCTTCCTGGTTCGCAGCCTGCTCATCTGCCACTGTAAAAGACATAAGAGGATTATTTAGCCATCCCTATCCATAATATATATGAGCTGGCAATTATTAAACAGATAGTGGACTGATACTTACACACGGTTGGGACACCCCCCCCGTCCTCCTAGCCTCTTGGATCCACTGATCCAAGAGATCTCCCTTTCCCTGCTTCAGGTCAGCATAGTGATTCCTGACCTGCTCACCAGTTCAGGGTATGCCAGTGGCACTGGTGAGGTCACGGGCGAGACAGTCCCAGGTTTCTGCTTTGTATTAGAAACCCTGGAACTGGCCCTGCAGCAGTCTCTGGCCATGGTCTTTCACAAGGAGTCCTGCCATGACTCTGGACTCCTGGATGCCCCAGTGCTGCATCCGAAAGTGCACAACGTCTCCCATACCAGACATAGTGCCTACAGGAGGAAGCTGCAACCAGTTATGAGATGTATTCTCACTTTCTGGATTTAAATAGGGCTGATTTCCTGCACTTTGCCGTGATTGGACAGTTTTGAAAATGCTAAGCTATGGGCAAACCTGCTTACCTGAGGTTGGAATTGCTTAAAGGGGTACACCAATGGGAAAACTGATTTAGCTGGCCTACACATTACTTACACTTAGTAAGCTAGTCTGTGCAATGCTTAGGGTTGCTTAATTTTTAATTTGCATACTATTTGCTTTTTGACATTGATTTATTATTCATTATATGTTCTATATGTATTTGGTATCCATGATTCATGTGTACGTACACTGTATGGGGTCCTTGTGTTTATTAGGGGATTTCAACACTTTATTACAATGACACCTCACATCTGGGCTTAATGCAGTACTCCAGTTCACATATTTATGTTATGTAGTAGGTTATACAACATAAAACTGTATATAGATTCCTTTCACATGTTCAGTTTGATTTTCCTATAGTGAGGATCTGTTTGGTGATACTTTATTGTTATGTACCACTGTGATGGCTTAGTGGTTAACTACTGTGACTATAGTGTGAAGGGTCCTGGGTTCAAAGACCTGCAAAGGCTGTTTATTTTGTTTCTAACCAGAACAGTGGCTGTTGCATACAGAATGGTTAAGGCACTTTTAAGCAAGTGTAAGTGAGTTTGCACGGGTTTGCGTGTAGGTAAGCAATGCTAACCTCCGGTTAAATATGATTACAGAGAGTTAGCTTCAATATTGCTTAACCTGTGTGCGCATTGCTTACCCCAAACAAACAGGCATAAACCCACTTACTACTGCTTAAATATGCTTACTCTTGCTTAATATTGCTTACTCCTGCTTACCTCCGCACTAATTTAGACAGTAATGTAAAATTGTTCTTGAGAAGGAGGTGGATTTGGAAACTCTATGGATTTATCATTCATTACACATTGTACCTTCTATTTGTATTCCCAATTCATGTGTACATATACTGTATGGGGCATTTGTGATTATTTGTGGATTTTATAACATTATGACACTGACACCTCACATCTGCATTTAATGCGATACTCCAGTTCACAAATATATGTTATTTAGTAAATTTATGGAACAAAAATATTGGTCATAAAGTGATTTGACATGGAGAATGGAATGTACTGGAGTGAGACTTTAACCGGGAATGACTGCTCGTAAGGTGAGTGCTCTGCCAACTACTCTATTGAAGTATTGCTTCCTTTGTGTATATCTTGATTTTTATCATCTTATGCCATTTAAGCTGCAATAAACATAGCTAAGCGATGGGCAAACCAGTGCACCTACAGTTAAATTTTATCTGTTTCATAAAAATAAAAGCTTGTTTGTATTTCATATTTTACCTATTGCTCTTACAAACTTGGAGGGATGTTGCTGGGGGTATGCAAACACCTTTGAGCAGTGTCGCTCATTCTTAGTCCTAAACTTCTGTTCTTGATTGCAGGGGCATGTATATTCTGAGAGCTCTGCTCTCAGATATGCCCCCTGCGCTTGTACATGCTCTGTGTCTGTTTAGGAGCTTAGGCAGTGTGCCTTCATTAATATGTCTGGCACACTGCTGTCCTGCTCCTAAACGCCTGCTTCCATGCAGGACTAAGCTACTCCTGCACAGAAGTATAGTGAATCCGGGGGGATATTTATGAATTAGTAGATGTTGAACACTGAACATTTGAAAAGGTGTATTAGTGGGTTTGTCAAGTTGATGATAGATCATGTATTTACTGCTTATAAATTCAAAGAAATGGTAAAGGAAGAAACTAGGCAGAGCAGACAAATGTAATATTGTAATTAATAGGTGGGGTATAGGTTCATAGGTTCACAGGTTCATAGGTTGGTGCTAGGCTATCAGACCTAGGGCCTATACAAGCCTAGCCATAACAATTCCCTGGATATTTCTTCCCACAATATTTACTTCCCTGGACACCTGTCTAGCAGGGTGACTGACATGATCTCCTGGGTGATTTTCCTGTCTCCCATCCAATCGTCAAGGTTTCTTTTGAAGAGGGCCAAGGAGGTGCTCTGCTTGATATGTATGAGGAGTCTATTCCAGAGTATGGGGAGTCTCTGGGTCAGGAACCTATCCCTCCAGCATGTTTTATTAATTGTGATGACAAGGTTTAGATCCCTGGAGCATGTGGCTCTGAGGGATTGGGATTTCTTTAAGTGGAGCATGTCCAACAGCTTAGGGTTGTATGTTAAGCAGAGCTCGCCTATGAGTAGACGATATGCCACAAAGTATAGCTCAAGATTTTTTGACGGTTAGCATAGGGCATCTGCTTTAGGCCTGTGATTCTTTTAGTGAGGTATTTTTGCGGCCTTTCCAGCTGTGGAAGATGTCTTGTGAGGTCCATACTAAACGGGATGTTGTACTCTATAATGGGTGTAATGAGGGATGAGCACATGGGACAATGACTTCATTTTTTCTGGATGAAAAGCCCTTAGTGATGAGATGTGCCACAAAGAAGGATTTCCTGACTGTTGTGGTGATGTGGTTATCGAAGGTGAGACCACTGTCCACCTGTGTCCCTAAGTCTCTCACCACACTTTCGGTGTTTAGTGTACTGCCACCTATGTGGTAATTCATGGGTACATGTTTTTTCCCAAAGTGGATAACTATACATTTCTTGGCATTAAGCTTGAGCCCATGGCTCTGGCACCAATCATCTGTTTCTGTAAGGCCCTTTTGTAGAATATCTACATCATTTGTGGATTCAATAATGGCTCCCAGTTTGCAGTCATCTGCGAACTTTGTTAGCTATAGTAAAGCAGATTCATATTTATCATAAAGCTTATATGTATCATAACGTTTATATTACAAGAATAGAGGTGGGAGGGTGAGCAGTGTCATACAACTAAGTATATTTATTTATTTATTTGTTTGTTTATTTATTTATTATTTGTTTTCCAGGAAGTCTGACTGGCCATAGGTGCCCTTTTTCAGCAGAGATCCAGGGAGAAAACTCCAAGCTATTGTATTTTATGCAATCATTATTTACAATAACATATTTTATAATGCAGTTTCAGTGAATACTTAGCATAATTGACAGTATAATAAAATTGGCTTTTTTAAATTTCCATATGGCTGGCAGCTGTTAGCAAAACTAATTAGGTGTTGCTAAAGACTGATTGTAGGGCATAGGATTCTGAATAAAGTGAAATGGTTTGATTATATGGCAAGCTAAAGATAACAGTGGCATTTATCTTGGATATATTAAAGAGCAGATCCACTGAATTAATAGGTGATGTTTTATTTTTGTTTTTAAATGTGTTTGCATTCCGATTTGATTTCTGTTGTTGTGGGATGTAGTTCCATAGTTTACATACAGTATATGAATATAGAGAGTGGCCTGTAATATTAGATGATTTTGTTATAGTAATTAGTTACTTTTCTCAAGAACATAAAATTCTATTAGGGAGAGGTGTCATATTAAGATTTTAGAGGCTGGGCAATTTTCCAGCTTATAGAGAATTATATGAATTGTACATAGAGCTGAGTGATGGTAGTGCTAACCAGTTTAATTTTCCTGTAACTAGGCAGTAGTGTGTTCTGTTATTATAGTTACTGTAAATTTGGCTATTTTATTATAAATTTGCTCAAGTTTGGACAGTTGTAAGACTGAAAGATTAGTAAAGATTGAGGCAGCTTAGAGGAAAATTGTCAGTAAGAAAGTAGAAGGTTTATGTCTTCTGACAATGTGACTGAAGTAGGATTTTACTCTATATAATGCACCTAGTTTTTTTTTTCCAAAAATATTTTTATTAAATTTTGTTAATAAACATGGACATAAAGTATTAAAAATAAACAATATAAACATAATAACTATTTACACTATATACAAACATCCATGATAAACATATGTTTTATCCAAGAAAGGTAATCAATATTTATCTAACAATCTCTCCAATTTTTGGCAAGCTTCTCCGGGATTCATGAAGCTCGGTGCAAGGCCGGTGTTAGGCTTGCGCCGACCGTGTGGCGTGAAGATGGCGCAGTAGTGCCAAATGCATATTAATGAAGGCGTGCTGCCGCCACAGCCACATGCATAGGAAAGGAGCGCGAGTGCATAGGGCGTGTCGAAGTGCCGCACGGAGGCGTGGAAATGTCAGCTGTCAATGTGCAACCTAAAATGCATAACAATTTGCAAGCAATAGTAATCACATCTGTCAGTGCCCATGGATACTGAAACGTATGCGAAGCATGCAAGACAGTTTCTGCAAACACAAAATTAAGAAGCAAACACAAATACACTGTAGGGAATAGCGGGTCCCTATCCCTCAAATAAATGACATTGAAAAACGTGTGCTTGTAGTCCAACGCAGTGTAGATAGTTATACCAAGTGGAAGTGAAATGCATCATATGTTAACGCGCCGCCAATAGGTACGTCCAGCCCAATGGTCAGAGTCACCAGCTGACCCATATTGTGAGGGAGAGTACACAGCTGGGCAGATGTGTCCATAACAAAAAACACGATAAATGTAAATATCTAGCGACCGTATGACCAAATTATATCCCACAACGCATGTAATAGTCAAATACAATAGGTATGTCTGTATTTAACATACCATATATGACAGGAAATAGAATAAGCATGTAAATGAAACAGAAGGAGCATATAAACCGCTACAACAATAAGGCAACATGTAGGCTGAAAGGAACAGTATTATCCGTAGCGTTGACTGTGGGTACGTGTTGTCCAGTACAATTGGATATGTGTCTGGAATATATCCCATCCTGGACATAGGAAAAGGTGGCATCCTACGAATGATTAGAACAGTCGGCCAAAATCTGCACATCTGCGGTCCAAGCCATACTTGTCAGGATGTGTCACAGTTGAACGGGTATTACCCGGGTATACCAACCATGTCATGAAAGTTCAGTATGGGCGTGTACCTATGTGCGTGAGGTATAGCATGTGGAAGGTCAAACATGGCAGGGTAGTCCACACAACCATACAGGTACCTGACATATGTAGGGTATGCAATGTGTTACCTTGTCCGTGTCATGGGCCATCAACCAAAGCAGTGATGGATGGAGTGTCAGGAATATGTGTGTGGGGGGGATGGGTAATGGTATAATCCTCAAAGGCAAGAATGTGTTGTATGCAGAATAGGTGAACTGGAGATGTATGAGGGAGCAGTGGGTGAAGCAGAAAGAAACACAAACAACATGTATACACATCTGCAATACAAGCAGACAGGCCATACTGTAGAACACAATCCCACAAACATATGAATATTAAAATGTGCGATACAAATGTACAGAAATGTCACCAGCACATACCCACAGATTGGTCCTGATGGAACAGGCCATATCAAATGCAACACACCTGGATGCATAATGGACTACCCAGCACCCCCTCCACAGCACACAACCTGCACCCATACCGGAACGTCCACCAAATCCAGCCATATTTGGCCTACTAGTTTGGCACAGCCACATCTACACATAGTGACCACTACGCATAGGTAGTAGGTAGTGTCACCCTAGGCAGTTTCAGGATTGCAAACTATGTATCCCTTGCATGTAAAACCCCCAGCACATTTTTGTAACGCCAGAAGAATGGTCGGTATCGGTCTTGTTATTCGGTCTTGT
This sequence comes from Protopterus annectens, assembly GCF_019279795.1. Lineage (NCBI taxonomy): Eukaryota > Metazoa > Chordata > Ceratodontiformes > Protopteridae > Protopterus > Protopterus annectens. Next base: position 834,750,182 of record NC_056727.1, on the reverse strand, counting down.
TAAATTTTTGGATATCCCTCATGGGATAAGTAACCTGTGTAAACATTAGAATGGGTATCAAGACACAATGTCCAGTCCTGTAGACATCTGGACACAAGTTGGAATGTGTAATAGTGGTGTACGAGACTGTCCAGCCCTAGATGGTCATGCAGAACCTACTACCCAGGATCAAACACATGCCCGTGATGCACGTGTCCCGACACGAATAAGCAAGAGAATATATTGCACACATTCGCATAGTGGCACATGGAATAAGGGTGATGAAGGCACTGACGTAAACAGGATACCCCCTGATCCACTGTGTGAGGGACAATTACTGTGTGGGTAGGTGTGACCTGACCAACAAAGATACAATGCCAAATATCCTGTGAATGTAGGAAATAAGTATGTACCATACTGTATGTAACAGTTGTCTAAAGTGGTCACGTCAGGATAGAATAAACATAATTCGTACAAGAAACAGGCAAACAACTAAAGTGCTAAAGGTATAGGCTCACAGCTAGGAAACTAATGAATGTTCTAAACCTGCACTGACCGTGGCTATGTGTTGGCCTAAACAATCTGGTGTTCCCAGTAGGGTTACCACCTGTACCACTTTGCAAGGGACAGTCCCTCTTTGGGAAGTTGTGTCCTGACAAAAAATATTAAAAATGACAAATGTCCTGAGATTGTAGGACATAATTATGTCCCATATGTTATGTAATAGTTGCATAAAATAATTATTTCTGTATCTAAAATACCTGAATGTTACAAGAAACAGAATAATCAGCTAAACCGCTACAAGAATAAGCTTTTTAGTCAAAAAAGTAAAAAAGTCTATCCTTTGTACTGACCATGGGAATTTGTCGGCCTGTAAAATCTGATGTGTGTTCTGAAAATGTCCTACTTTGGCCATTTGAAAAGGTGGCAACCCTAGTCCCCAGAATATATCCCAACCTGTACATATGACAATGTCAACCCTACCAATGATTAGAGCATTCGCACAACTGGCCAGCCTCTTAACCACTCACAAAGCCAGTGACCTTTGGAGGAAAGGTGTTGAATGAGAATGACTACTTACAACAATGAAAAGTAATAGACTCATTTAACTGCAGAAAATTAGTAGTATTACGAATCTGTCAACATGTTCCAAGTTAATAGTACTAATATGGTAGAAGTGCCCATGATTGTCCCTGAGATGTCATAGCCGTGTTCCTGTCACTGTAGAAATGAGTCCCCGAGTATCACAGAGGTTTGTACACATAAGTACACCAACCAACTGTCACATCTGTTGACAGGACAATTGCAAACCTGTAGTGAATGTATAACTGATGTCCAAAATAATATTCATTGTATCTATAAATGAATGAAATAGTCAAAGAGGAAGGGAAACACATGGGAACCCCCCTGCCCTGCATTATGTAGGGGAACCACACCCCACCCTAAATTATGTAGCGCCAACCTAATAATGTGGTCAGAGGTGCCCAAACACCTGCGTCTGTAAACAAAGGTAGAATGTTAAAATCTGAACTAACTCTGTCCATGTGCTACGTCTATTTGAACAGTGCCAAGGCAGTTCTTGTCACCAGTCGGACGAGCCTAAATCCAGACCAGCACATGAACACCCTGACAAACAAGCACACGTATGTGCGAGGACTATAAGCGTAGGAGTTCTGAATATCCTTGGAGTGAGTAGACATGCAGCATGGGTCCAGAGCAGTATGAAACAGGGAATGTCATAAGTGTAGTACTGCGGTTTTCCCAGCAGGAGAATGGATGCCTGCTGTGTAAGGGAAGCAGTGAGGTGTATGTCAGAGTAGCTATGAACCATGGGTATACATATAAATGAGCAAACACAAAACTTGGCCAGCAAAAGCAGACACGGATGTTAAAATATATAAGTCTTATATTATATATAATCTACTACTAATTTTATGGGCAAGTTTTGTGTTTGCTGATATGGTTTTGGCCGTGCACTCCCCCGTGCATAGAACTTTGTTTGGAATGGTATACATATAAATGAGCCAGAACAACAATAGTGTAGTGGTTAGAGCATCCACCTAACGTGAAGGCATTCCCAGTTCAAGTACAACTATAGCACATATTAATTGTGTAATGAATGCCTCTGTGCTGTAAAGCCAACATTTATACATGTAAATGTGACTGCGTTCACATGGGTCCGTTAACCAGATTCCATCAATCAAAGTGGTACTTTCATAAGGAATAAGGCACATGTAATCCCAAAGAAGTGCCAGTAGACATATGTAACTCAGAATAAGTAGATGCAAGTGTGCCTGCGCGGGTGTACGCAGCTTTTAGCATAGCAAATGTATGTTGTCTTGTAGAGCTGTAACTTTTATATAGATATATATGTAGATAGATATATATATAGATGTGTGTATAGATAAATATCTGCAGACATAACAGAAATATGCAATTATATATATATATATATATATATATATATATATATATATATATATGTAAGGAACACCTCGTATGTCAGATAAAGCTGCACAAGTGTGAGTACAGCACCACTATTCACACCAGAGGCAGGGTTATGTCAGTGGCCATAACATCGTTGAAGTGTTACGTCAACATTGTAAACAGACGGAATGTAGTACATGTTGCGAACACCAACGCTTGTAACCCGCAAATCGTTCGTAATCCATAACACCAGGAAAGGCATGTATGTGCAAATATGAATGGATGGTGAGACTGTGAATACACAAGGCAGTACAAAATGTGTGTAGGACCTCAACGCTCTGGAGAGGACAATGTGTAAAGGTGTGTCATGGCTGCGATAACAGGTGTATAATGGCTGGTATGCGTGGAAACTCAACACAGGTGTGCTGGAGAAACAATGGATATGCGATTATGGACACAGGAGTGCTAGGGTATGTTGCACCAGTTGCAATGGAGTGTCCCATTGAGGTCAGCTAGTACGTAGGTGCGATTCCCAGATAGACCGTTGTCTGCATGGAGACATGCGTGAATGTGCGTATCGTTGTCAGACATTGTGCGTCAGGGCTGGCAGTCCAGCACATAAAACATAAACGCCACCCATGAGGAGAACGGAGTTCTGCTGTGACAACAACAAACCGTGAAAAGCAGAAAGACACAACTACATGCAGATAGCAATATGATGACGTACAATCTCAGTAACACAAACACTCATTCTATTAACATTACTAATATGAATGTACACAGAAACAAACACAGTAGCAGGAATAACAGGTTGCGCATACGAGTAATAGGTCAAATGACACTATCACATCACAACAATCAGCGGCACCCCAGACATGAAAAACATGCAACATCTGTCCGCTATATAACATGCAGTATACTGATCACAAGTTCACCGGAGTGAAGTGTCGGTGTCAGAATGACTAAGGCAATAGTATGCTGTTGAATCAGAGATAAAACCAAAAACGATGTAAGTGTCTGTGTCGGGGAAATGTAGGTTAATGGACACACACATATGCCTATATAAGATAAAATATATATATATATATATATATATATATATATATATATATATATATATATATAGATATATATATTTATATACACATATACATTTCTACAGATATATATATATATCTATATCTATATATATATACATATATATACATATATATATATATATATATATATATATATATATATATATATATACATACACAAAAAACAAGTATTGATATAGACATATACACACAAAACAAATATGTCATTGTAGATATACACATGTACATAACTAGGTTACTTTACAGCAATTAGGGGTAACATATATACAGCCCAGGCATATGTGACTGGGAGGTCCAATAAATAAACGTTGTACCCCCCACACTGCACAGCTAGGCCGATCAGACATACAGATAGGCAATAAAGACTACTACACTGCTGCTATCCAAAACACTGGCAGGAAAGTAGCAGTGGGAGAGATCTGCAAGGTCTACACTTTAAACATGGATAATGATGTCCCTTGCGGGACCCCAAAAATTCAGTGTATGTGTCAACCTGGTGTCATCGATGCGAGCAGGATGTAGGTGTACATGGAACAGTAGGTTTTGCAAGTGTGATAATACATGGGTTGACAAAATGTACAACATGTGTCCCGAGATGGGGAGAGTGGGAAATTTATAGGGGTGTGCTCATAGCTGCGCTCATAGTAAGTATATGTCATGAGTGTTGTAGAGGGGTGCCAGGTAGGTGGACCATGGGTATGCAATAATGGGCTTAAGTCTGCAGGTGCTGGTTGGCAGAGAATTAGTAGGCCCGCCCAGTGGAAGTCAATAATATTCCTATGTGGGCATAGCAGACGCCTATACGTCCCAAACCTGAAGATCCCATCTACTGGATATACTGTAAACCATCGGGGGAATACATAGAGACCAAATCAGTGCCATGTAACCGATTAGCATGGATGTCCATAGTTATAACTCAGAATGTAACAAAGTCCAAATAAACACTTCCAGAACTAGTGATATTAGGTGGACAGGTGGCAGAATACAGGTTATGACAGATGACATGTACGAGTCATAAACGGCATGTACCTAGACAAACGTGAATTAATACACATGCTCTGTGACTGTCAGTGTGTCTGGTTAATAGAACCAATCATCTAAAAGTGTCCCACAGGGTATTATGCAGTGTTCCTGATACAGTGTTCATTCTCCCCCATTGGTATGTGAGGTCTGCTAGTGATGGAAAGTGCATAATTTGATGTCCACCTCAGGCAGATGATAGCATAATAGATGGTTCCACACCCGTACCCCTGTGCGTGACACACCCATCTGGGCAGTTGTGTCCTGCAAAATGAATGTTATGGCACATGGCCTGTGAGTTCGTGAAAGGAGGCCATATATTGTGTGTTGTGGTGTCAGAAATTAATTTGTTGTATCAGAAACAGCTACATGTAATAGAAAACAGCATTAGCAATTATAATGCTACAAGAATAACTTTAACATATGCAAACCGTGGAAGTAGTCAGTTCACAACTGGCTGTGGGTATGTGTTGCCTTGACACATGTGATAGGTCTACATATAGGATCTATAGGGCTGCCACCAGTCTGAATGGCCAAAGTGGGACCTGCTGTGTAGAAATGTCAGACATACCAGGACAGAACATACCTACAGCCATACATAGTACAGCAATATACATCTACATATAGGATCTATAGGGCCGCCACCAGTCTGAATGGCCAAAGTGGGACCTGCTGTGTAGAAATGTCAGACGTACCAGGGCAGAACATACCTACAGCCATGCATAGTACAGCAATATACATCTACACATAGGATCTATAGGGCCGCTACCAGTCTGAATGGCCAAAGTGGGACCTGCTCTGTAGAAATGTCAGACGTATCAGGACAGAACATACCTACAACCATGCATAGTACAGCAATATATATATCTGCACAAATCAAAGCGTAGTCTAGCAGCTGTAAAGTTGCTTATGCTACTACATATAACATATCAGCGTGTCAGGTATACAAGACCTGTAACAAGCAACCACTACAGACACGTAGAATATGAGAAGGTCCCCTAATCAGGAGAGTTGCAATGGATAGAGTATCGTCATATGACATATGCCTAATGAGGGACTGTCCCATGCAAAGTGGGAAAGGTGTCATTCCTACAGTCTCCTGTCGTGCAATCTGAAAGGTGGGAAACGTACAGAAGGTATGCGGTAGCATGACTCGCCAGACAGCTGCATTAACAAAATCATATTCACATGTCAACATTGCAGAGTATCGGTTCCCATGTATCAGGCAGATGGGTGCAGATCATTTGAGGAACACGCATATAATATGAGTATGTCACTGGACAGACCGCCGAGTTCGTACAGCCGAACGGCTCCCGTCGCCAAATGGTTAGACATACCCGATACTGTAGTCATGTAGTCCGATGTAATACGTATCACAAGGGATTGCACACACCCAGCGTGAGTGACAAATGTAAGCAGAAATGTTGGTGAGCGAGTGTCTGTAAGTGTGTTTGTCTACCAGTATGCCAGTAGTGCACTGTCAAAGAAATGTGGAGTCTAAATGGGTAAAAGGTGCTGTAACCAGATATCAGCAGTGCTTAACACTGTGCAAACCCACACACAACTGCTCCCACCTGCTGGAATGTGCCTTACCCAGTCTGTATCCAAAGGCGTTGGTCTGTCCGCAAACAAAGAACCACCCTATTCACGTGTTGGCAGCAGTACCCTGCGCACAGCACATAGCTCATGTGAATTAACAATAGACCATGGCATATGTACAGACAATAGACCACACACACACCATGCAGTGCAGTCATCCAGCAGTATAGCAATGTACTGGCAGATATGTCTGGACTACTGGTGTATGCATGCCTGGCCGTCCTGTGTGTCAGTGTGTGAGCGTACCCAGCATTTTAGTTTCTATAGCTTGTGTGTTAACTCAAGGTTCCCTTAATTTGCTGTTAATAGCAGCCTGCATTTAAAGTGGATTGTTGAGAGACAGCCTTACAAGACTCTCTGCAAATATATAGAGCTGAGTATATTTTTTGTATTATTCTGTATTATAGAGCTAAATTTTTACTTAGATATCTGTTGTCTTACTGTTCTGCAAATATACAGATATCAATATATATATTTTTTGGTTATAATTTGCACTGTGATTCCTCATATCTATCTCTGTTGAAACTGTCTTTCCTCCCTCCCTCATTTTAGTTTCTATAGCTTGTGTGTTAACTCAAGGTTCCCTTAATTTGCTGTTAATAGCAGCCTGCATTTAAAGTGGATTGTTGAGATACAGCCTTACAAGACTCTCTGCAAATATATAGAACTGAGTATATTTTTTTGTATTATTCTGTATTATAGAGATAAATGGTTACTTAGATATCTGTTGTCTTACTGTTCTGCAAATATACAGATATCAGTATATATTGTTTGGTTATAATTTGCACTGTGATTTCTCATATCTATCTCTGTTGAAACTGTCTTCCCCACCCCCTCCCTCATTTTAGTTTCTATAGCTTGTGTGTTACCTCAAGGTTCCCTTAATTTGCAGTTAATAGCAGCCTGCATTTAAAGTGGATTGTTGAGATACAGCCTTACAACACTCTCTGCAAATATATAGAGCTGAGTATATTTTTTGTATTATTCTGTATTATAGAGCAAAATGGTTACTTAGATATCTGTTGTCTTACTGTTCTGCAAATATACAGATATCAGTATATATTTTTTGGTTATAATTTGCACTGTGATTTCTCATATCTATCTCTGTTGAAACTGTCTTCCCCACCCCCTCCCTCATTTTAGTTTCTATAGCTTGTGTGTTAACTCAAGGTTCCCTTAATTTGCTGTTAATAGCAGCCTGCATTTAAAGTGGATTGTTGAGAGACAGCCTTACAAGACTCTGCAAATATATAGAGCTGAGTATTTTTTTTTGTATTATTCTGTATTATAGAGCTAAATTGTTACTTAGATATATGTTGTCTTACTGTTCTGCAAATACACAGATGTCAGTATATATAATTTTTGGTTATAATTTGCACTGTGATTCCTCATATCTATCTCTGTTGAAACTGTCTTCCCCACCCCCCTCCCTGTTCTTGGTTGTAGTTTAAATTTGGTGGCTTTTGCAGTGCCCGCCCCACTGCAGATTTGATCTAGGACACTCCCCCAGTCCCATCTCTTTATCGCATTCTACCTAATAAACCCTTTCTGCACATGCTTTTAGTCCTTTTTAATTTAATTACAATTTTCAAACTGTGTGTGGACTAATATTGCTACATACTCAAGTGTGCCAACTTGCACTGCGTGCAAATTGTTTTTACTACTGTTTTTGCTACTTTTCTGTAAAAAAAAAAAAAACATTTTCTGCTTTTACTGTATTTGTATTTCTTCCTACTTTATTTTGCTTTTGCGTCATCTTAAAAGTACTCAGTTGTATTTATTACTGCTTGGTGTAACTCATTCTAAGCCTTTTAGTTTAAGCACTTGGGCTTCAGACCACTTGTTTTACATTAAGAAGGTTTGTGGTCTGCACTGTAGTGGTAGAACAGGTAGTTACATCCTTCTAAGTTGGGAACTGCTGATTGAGGGCTCAGTGTCTATTATTCTAAAAGTGTATTAATTCTGGTTAAAGCACTTGGGCTTCAGGCCAGTTATTTTACATTAAAAGGGTTCGTGGTCTGCACTCTTGTGGGAGGAGAGGCTGGACTCTGCCCTTCTGAGCTTGGAATTTCTGGTTAAAGGCTTATAGTGCCTGCATATTTGAACTGCTTCTTACAGAAATTGGTACACCTTGTTTGCTGTAGCATAGACTTGATCCAAACCTGCTGAATCTAGCTTTGTTTGTATAACTTGAGCACTAATCCAGCCATTCTTTAAAGTATTCAATTGTATTTACTACTGCTTGGTAGTAACTTGATTAAAGTGTAGCTATCATTCTAAGTATTTTGGATTAAGCACTTGGGTTTCAGACCAGTTGTTTTACATTAGGAAGGTTTGTGGCCTGCACTTTGGTGGCAGGACAGGTAGCTTACATCCTTCTAAGTTGGGAACTGCTGATTGAGGGCTCAGTGTCTGTTATTCTAAAAGTGAATTAGTTCTGGTTTAAGCACTTGGGCTTCAGGCCAGTTATTTTGCATTAAGAAGGATCGTGGTCTGCACTCTTGTGGGAGGAGAGGCTGGACTCTGTCCTTCTGAGCTGGGAATTTCTGGTTAAAGGCTTATAGTGCCTGCATATTCTAACTGTTTCTTACTGAAATTGGTACACCTTGTTTGCTGTAGCATAGACTAGATCCAGGCCTGCTGAATCTAGCTTTGTTTGTATGCTTGTTGTTTGTTTATTTCCCCTGAAACGCTAATTCCACCTAAAACGCGCCCTTTTAGCACTTCTGTGGATCCCTAGTGATATCTCCATTGCTTACTGTACTTATTTCCTTGTTTCACTTAAAAGAAAGTTACTGTTTGTCATTTTTGCATTTAAGTTACCTGTAATACATTGCATTTAAGTTACCTGGCACTTGCTCACTAAAGCAATTATATAAGTCAGCACTAAAAAATTAAAAGCACTACACCCTCACAAACTCCCCTTGAGTACCTTGTTCCCCATTGGCCCTTTTTTTCAATTTTCAAGGCATTCCCAATACTATTCTAGCATGTCCAAAGGTCAGTTGTCAATCTCCTCTCTGGTCCAGCTGGTGAATCTGGGAATCTTGAGGCAATGTTACAACTGCCTCATGTACACAGACAACCCCCTCCTCCTCCCAACAAAATCCAACACATGTGAGAGATGCATCCATATAGCCAAACTGGAGGCTAAGCTCTCTCAACTCAATACTGGCGTAACCAGTCAGGAGGAGAAGGAAACCACACTCACTACAATTCCAGTCTCACATAGACCTACCACGACAGCAAACCAAACACATAAACACAAAAACATACTCGGAGGCTCTAAATAAAAATCTGCCTAAGCAGCAGAGACCTCCAAAGCAGACACCCAAGCAACCGCTACCCCAAAACAAAACATGTGCAACACATAGCTCACAAAGCCAGTGGGCCGAACAGTCACAGCCCTTAAGGCTAAACAACACACCTGATACACTTGTAATAGGTGACTCTATCATCAAGAACACTGACGTCCCGCTCACCAGGCTGAACAAGGAGAAGGTCACGGTGAGCTGCCTGTCGGGCGCTAGGATCCACCACATAACACAAGCACTCAGGTCACTCCAAGGCAAGTACAAATATGACTCAGGCATTGTCCATGCTGGTGTGAATGACCTGAGACGTACCTCCCTGGACTACATGAAAAGAGACGTAGAGGAGCTCTCTGAGCATGTGGCCCAGGCCGGTATGACCGTGACCTTGAGTAGCATCTTACCCTCACCAAGAATGAGGCCACAATATGAAGACAAGATGATCAATTTCAACAATTGGCTTAAGTATTGGTGTCATTCAAAGGGGATCCAATGCCTGTCAGCCTGGGATGACATGCTCGACAAGCCACGATACATCACTAGGGACGGCTTGCACCTGTCACCCCTGGGCTTTTGGATATTGGCAAAGGCTCTTGCTACCCCCATAGTGCCTTTTTTTAGGCAAGGCTCAAAAGACAAACCCACCTCCATAGGTATCACAAGGGATAAGACACTAAGAGTAATGCTACTCAATGCCAGAAGTCTAAACCTCAAGATGCACGCACTCAAAACTCTCCTTAGCATGGAGAACATTGATATCTGTGCAGTAACAGAAACCTGGTTCAAGGCTCCCGAGAGCACCCCAGCACTACCAGGTTATACCTCATACCATGCTTTTCGGCCCCAAAACTTGGACCGAACCACAAAAGGAGGGGGAGTATCAATATTCGTCAAAGATACCCACACCCCCAGGTTGGTGGTACAGCACGAAGCATCAGAGACTATCCATATGCAACTAACAGTGGGTAAAACTGCCTTCCAGTTTATAGCCTGCTACAGACCACCCTCCCAAACCCAGGAACCCCACTCAGCCTTCCTGAGAAGTGAACACTGGAAAATATGAAGGTCTCTCCAAACACCATTATATTGGGCGACTTCAACTACCCAAACATAGACTGGGAGCATTACTCTAGCTCCAACACCCTAGCCCAAAGGTTTCTAGAATTTATAAACTCAAATGCTATGGAACAACTTGTTACCACTCCCACAAGAGGGGAAAACATACTGGACCTGATCATCATCAACATGGGGACTCTATGCTCCAGACCAGAAGTGTATCCCTCACTGGTAAGATCAGACCATAAACTAATCTCACTGGATATTCACATCCCGACCCCACCCCCTGCCCAGAAAACCACAGTGAAAAACTTCTCTAAAGCAAATTTCACACTCCTCAAAACCAAGGTGGAATCCTTCAAAGCCCCTGGGCCTGTGGAAAATACAGCCCATACTGCAGAATCCTTTATAAATGCATTCTATGAACACCTTCAGGAATGCATGGATCATGCATTCCCAAATAAAACCAAGACCCAATCCTCCAAAGGCAGACGTCCTGTCTGGTGGACCCCAGCCATAAACAAACTATACAGTAGAAGGAGGAAGCTACTAAATGATAGAGCAAAATCCCAAAAAGGGAAGGCATCTCTGATCAGTATTAGCAAAAAACTACGGGCACTCATAAAATCATCTAAGGCCAGCTTCGAGAGAAAAATTGCACAGGACACTAAGGATAATCACAAGGCTTTCTTTAGTTATGTTAGGAACCTGGGTGGAAATTCCCAGATATGCTCAGAATTAGTCCAAAATGACAAAAAATACACCGAACCCACAGACATTGCCAACATCTTAGCTGACAGGTTCAGCGCAAACTTCTCTCCCCCCCCTACCCACCAAAAGGGCAAATATGTATCCCAGCAGAGTGCTTCCCCCCTGACATCTCAGATGCTCAGGTAAGAGCCACCCTCTCCAAAGCAAAAAACTCAGCATCAATGGGACCAGACGGTGTCCCGGGCTGCGTCCTACATGAACTCCAAGAAGAGCTAAACCCAAACATAAAACTACTGTTCAATCTCAGCCTTACTACAGGATATGCACCCAAATAGTGGCGTACAGCAACAGTGGTCCCTCTCCACAAAGGTGGTGCCTCAACGGATCCTGGAAACTATTGCCCCATAAGCCTGACTAGCTTGGTCTGCAAAGCTATGGAAAGGATCATCATGGACCTCATAAATAAAAATATTGGGGACCTACAGACACTGGATCCTACCCAGTTCGGCTCTGTTAAGGGCAGATCCTGCATCTTAAACCTGGTTGATTTCTTTGAAACAGTCACCAAGGCCATTGATGAGGGGAAGGTGGTCCACACAGCCTACCTGGACCTCACAAAAGCCTTCGATACAATACCCCACTCGGGCATTATAGATAAGCTCACCAGCTTAAATATAAACCCCTATGTCACTAGATGGGTTGCAAACTGACTCAAGGACAGAACCCACATGGTTAGAATTGCTGGAGCCATGTCAGACTCCAAACCAGTTACAAGTGGAGTCCCACAAGGCTCAGTCCTGGGACCTCTCTTGTTCGGTATATATTTCTTGGAGGTACAGGCCAACACGGAAGGACTGTGGCTGACCAAGTTCGCAGATGACTGCAAACTGGGCGCCATAATTGACTCTCAAGCCGACACAAGCATCCTCCAAAAGGGCTTATAGAAACAGATAACTGATTCCCGAGCCATGGCCTCAAGCTAAACACCAAAAAGCGTATAGTCATCCCCTTTGGCAAAAACAAAGTACCCACAAATTACCACATAGGTGGTAATCCATTAAGTACAGAAGAAGTAATTAGGGACCTGGGGACCCAAGTTGATAGCAGTCTTTCATTTGACAACCACGTGGCCAAAGTGGTTAGAAAAACATTTTATATAGCCCACCTAATCATGAAGGGATTCACATCTAGATCAGGGGAGTTCATTGTGCCTCTTTACTCATCCCTCATCAGGCCCATAATTGAGTACAATGCCCCTTTTGGGATGTATCTTACCAGACACCTGCAGCAACTGGAAAGACCCCAAAAGTACCTCACCAAGAGGATCAAAGGGCTCAAACAGATGCCATATGCTGCCCGGTTAAAGAAACTCCAGCTCTACTCAGTGGCATACTGCCTGCTCAGTGGCGATCTGTGCCTGACGTATAAAGCCATGTCCATTCCGGAATTAATGAACATGCTGCACCTCAGAAAATCCAAATCCCATCGAGCTGCGCGCTCGAGAGACTTGAACCTCAGCACTGAAATAAATAGGACATGCTGGAGGGACAGATTCATAACCCATAGGCTCCCTTCACTCTGGAATAAAATCCCAGTCCAGGTTAGGCAGAGTCCCTCATTGATTCTCTTCAAGAGGAATCTTGATGAGTGGATGGGAGATCGTAGGTTTAACCCGGGTATCACTTCTGTGCCACTGTTAGACAGAGGCACAGTATACTAACCTTGAAAAAGGGCATAGCAAAATTAATTTAAAATGGGTGGCAAAAGCCAAACACATTCTGGCTAGGCTTATAAATGCCCTAGGGCAGATAGCCTAGTATGAACCTATGAACCTATGAACCTATGACTGTTACGCATGTTGTTGACCAACATTACCTTCATACCATCATGCGTGTGAGCATGTCAAGTATGGACAACTGTATCGCATGTGTCACATCTCCAGATAGTCAGTACTGTGTTAACGACCCCTCTGTTCTACACAGACAGGTGTCATGCTGTGTCTGCAGAGTAGTTAATGGTCATGTGGCATTGACAGTTGCTACATGTCTGCATAGTGTGGGGGGACATCCAACCACATCCACCATCCTACACAGCACTGTGGATGGCGCACATGACTCTCACATGGTTAGGTTGGAAGGGGGGCACAGCTGACAGTTGTACACATCTGCCACTACTGTACTGGTATGCCATGTACTCCATGTCAGTGTGTGGACTTTCCTAAATTGCCGGTTGGAGGGATACCAGTGTTCGTCACATCCCAGCATGAAATACCAGCCAGTGGTGTTGGACGTCCTAGCTTTCACAACCTACATCAAACTGCCTGGCCTGCTGTAGTCTGTGTGTGTCTTTGGTGGTTGGGGTCATTCATTGGGCATATCCATAGCCATTGTATATCATTTGTCTGTAGTGGTCCACACCTGTCCAGCTGCATGGAATGTGTGTGGGCTGTATGGACACACATGATGATCATTACATAATCTGCAGTGGGTTAGGACACCCTGTGTACAACTGGCTGCCATTGTGACCCCTGTATGTGCTACAGATGTCATGGTGCCACTATGGACGTGTACTGTCTGCTGCCCTAATAGTCGGCCACCAAAGTCTCTTGTATGCTCACATACATACCACAGCAATGGGTAAATACACATTCTCATACAACTGCTAACTTTTTGGTCGATATACATAATATGGGGGTGTTCTGGACCTGAGGACGGTGCTGGAGGGATGCCTATGTCGGATGCTCACAGTGCACCTCCTATACATGGCCGAGCACAGGTAGTGTCATGGTTGGCATCCATTGTACTGTGTGCGGGTCAGAGAGGGGACATCCATGGGTACCTACTGTGTCAGTGCATATGCCTTGTGTTGCCTATTTGCCAAGGGCAGGTCATACTGTGCACGGCCTTTTGCCGACTCGGCCCTGCTCAGGTAGTTCCTTTGCCAAGTCACACTGTGCCTGTACAGGCCTTGGCAGTGGTGTTGGGCCATGTGGCCCTGCCCCATGCTGTTCATACAGCAACCATTACTGCAGGATCAGAATGTGTACAATAACTAATTGTGTGCATGTAGCTAGGGAATACCGCAGGGCACCACCGGATGTGTCCGGATATCAGAACCGTGAACTGAGCATCCCAAACACATGCTCAATGACATGTCCTGCCTGTGCATCTACCTCATTATGGTGTGAGTGTTCAGGTGTGTGTGCATTGCTGCTGGGTGTCATCAGCCACGACACCAGTGGTTACCCAGCATCCCCCAGTAGGACACTGTAGGGGATGTCCATATTGGCAAAGGTGTGGTACAGCTGTGTTAGAAGCCATATATCAGAATCATCATAGCTTCCAGGGCAGACAGCACACGCATTCAATGTAATGCCCTTGCCATTGCATATGGCCTAGCTGTTGGAGGGTATGCCCCTGCAGTGACTGTAGTTACATGCACACAATTTGTTATGGTATTTGCTATGCTACACATTCTGATCCTGCAGTAACGGGTGGTGCTGTGATGTGTATGTGTGTGCAGGCTATAGCACCCAGTACCCCAGGGTAGTCATCCATGTGGTTGAAGAGATGCATATTGCTGGTCTACTAATCACGTGTGTTGAGGACATGTACGTGCTCACTAGCATGTGTTGACATGGTGTCTGTGAACTGGTGCAGTACTCCGGATGCAGATGCCTGTGAGATCCCCATGACATCCCCAGTTGTGCTGAGTGAGGTACCTGTGGCTAGTATACCCAGGCCAACACATACCGAGGTATCCACTGTGATGGGTTTCTCTCGGCCTGTTTGATGTGTCAGGTGTGGCAGGCACAGGTTAAAAAGCCGCTGTAGGAGGTCTCTGTCCACCCCACAGTGCTCCACCATCCCCAGCTCATGTAGCCCCTGGTAAGTCACCCTGGGTCTATAAAGTCATATGTCACCCCAGTAAGGGATGTTTGGCAGCATACACATCCTCACTGCCCTCAGCCTCCTGCACATGATGGTCTATGTTGCCTGCTGCAGCCCTACTCATTTGGTTGGATTGTGTCAGGAAATGTCCCGCAGGTGTACACCAGTGGTGTAGAGTGCGGAAGTAACCTGTGTGTATGATGCTTGCTCACATTACCGTACTGTTCAGGTCCGGGCTGGCCATGTCATCTGCTGATTATGCTGATAATCACCTGTTTGTGCAGCATGTACACCCTGACAACCCCACCACTGCTGTTGTCCCTCCCAATGTCACTAGGCAAGTATAGACACACCCCTAGCTTAGGCATGCTAAGGCACAGGCACTCCCGAGGCACAGTTCTGCAATGTACATACAGTATGCCTGACCCCCCTCCCAGGCTGTCAACTATATCCGAGCCCTGCACCCAGCTAACTAGACACATACACTCCAGGTATTTTCATCACACCCTGGGGATAAATGGGATACACTATTGTCAACCTCATCTGCATAGTATAGTCTTCTAATGAATAGTTATATGACCCATACCGAACCTCCAAATTAATAACCACTGCTTAGTGTCACTCAGATCCGTACACAACTGGTAACAGGTGCCTTACTATCACCATATTTGATGTCCCATGGTCTTCCCAGCAACAAAATACCGGGTGTCTACACAACTACAACCCAGGACCCTGCACACAACAGACAATGTGCATTACCACTATGCCATGGCAAATATACATACATCCCAGGTTATCACGTAAAGATCATCCGGCACATACATTCAATAGTGCTGCTGTCCCCAGACATATATGTTTATATATATGTCTATTTCTCCATATCCACATATATCATATATATTATTTGTATACATATATACATAGATATACATACACACATATACATGTATACACATATGTAGATATTGCATTTATATCACAACAGCGGTCCACATGAAAACAAAGCATTAGACAGGCATGAAAAGGAAACTACATGTGCCACCTGCATCATGTAGTGTTGTTACTATCAAGGCATGTGTGTTCTATTGCGTCACATGGGTGAGACTGTATTAAGGGTAAGTGTAGGGCTGCTGACATTTACTCACCAGACCTGTTGGCGAAGGTATGTGTTGACAACCCAGTGTCTTGGCAGAATATGCGGGCTGTGGACACTATATAGGTCAGCAATAAAACACATTGAACACATCCCGCAGCTAGCCACCCACAGATATCACATATGGTATAACTACTAAACACCCACACCTGCCATGCCATGGAATTGACCACCTACCTGTCTAGTCTAGCACACTACAGCATTACGTTGTAACAGAATGTGCTACCGAGATTACTTGAATACAACAATCCCAGAGGCATACTTCTAGGTGGATGACATCATCTGCAAAGGCAAAGATGCCGATAGGGAATGTATGGAGAGGGAGCCGTCGAAAAGCATTACTTTGTCCGCAAGCAGCTGGAAACACACACACACACACACACACACACACACACACACACACACACACACACACACACACACACACACACACTTGGCAGGGCTGGGAGTTGAACATACACCTAACTACCTTATCACACTACAGCATTACACAGTTACAGAACATGCTACTGAGATTACGGGAGCACAGTACTCCCAGAGGCATACATCTAGGTGGATGACATCATCAGCAAAGGCAAAGACGCCGATAGGCAATGTATGGAGAGGGAGCTGTCTAAAAGCATGATTCTGTCCCCAGGGGCTGGAAACACACACACACACTTGGCAGGGCCAGGAATCAAACGTACACTTAACTACCTTATCACACTACAGCATTACACACTTACAGAACGTGCTACTGAAATTACTGGAACACAGCACTCCCAGAGGCAAACTTCTAGGTAGATGACATCATCAGCAAAGGCAAAGACGCCGATAGGGAATGTATGGAGAGGGAGCCATCTAAAAGCATTACTCTGTCTACAGGAAGCTGGAAATATGCACACACTTGGTAGGGCCGGGAATCGAACATACACCTAACTATTTTATCACACTACAGCATTATGCAGTTACAGAATGCACTACCGAGATTATTGGAGCACAGTACTCCCAGAAGCATACTTCTAGGTGGATGACATCATCAGTAAAGGCAAAGACGCCCCTAGGGAATGTATGGAGAGGGAGCCGTCAAAAAGCATCATTCTGTCCCCAGGCAGCTGGAAACACACACACACTTGGCAGGGACGGGAGTTGAATATATACCTACCTACCTTATCACACTACAGCATTACGCAGTTACAGAACATGCTACCAAGATTACTGGAACACAGCACTCCCAGAGGAATACTTCTAGGTGGATGACATCATCAGCAAAGGCAAAGATGCTGATAGGGAATGTATGGAGAGGGAGCCATCTAAAAGCATTACTCTGTCCACAGGCAGCTGGAAACACACACACACACAGCAGGGTGTCGAACATACACCTAACTACCTTATCACACTACAGCATTACGCAGTTACAGAACACGCTACCGAGATTACTGGAACACAGCACTCCCAGAGGCATACTTCTAGGTGGATGACATCATCAACAAAGGCAAAGACACCGATATGGAATGTATGGAGAAGGAACCGTCTAAAAGCTTTACTCTGTCCCCAGACAGCTGGAAACACACACACACTTGGCAGAACCTGGAGTCAAACATACACCTAACTACCTTATCACACTACAGGATTACACAGTTACAGAAAGCGCTACTGAGATTACTGGAATACAGCACTCCCAGAGGCATACTTCTAGGTGGATGACATCATCAGTAAAGGCAAAGATGCCCCTAGGGAATGTATGGAGAGGGAGCCGTCAAAAAGCATCATTCTGTCCCCAGGCAGCTGGAAACACACACACACACACTTGGCAGGGCCGGGAGTCTAATATATACCTACCTACCTTATCACACTACAGCATTACGCAGTTACAGAACGTGCTACAGAGATTACTGGAACACAGCACTCCCAGAGGCATACTTCTAGGTGGATGACATCATCAGCAAAGGCAAAGATGTTGATAGGGAATGTATGGAGAGGGAGCCATCTAAAAGCATTACTCTGTCCACAGGCAGCTGGAAACACACATACACACAGCAGGGCGTCGAACATACACCTAACTACCTTATCACACTACAGCATTACGCAGTTACAGAACACGCTACCGAGATTACTGGAACACAGCACTCCCAGAGGCATACTTCTAGGTGGATGACATCTTCAGCAAAGGCAAAGACGCCGATATGGAATGTATGGAGAGGGAGCCATCTAAAAGCTTTACTCTGTGCCCAGACAGCTGGAAACACACACACACACTTGGTAGAACCTGGAGTCAAACATACACCTAACTACCTTATCACACTACAGGATTACACAGTTACAGAAAGCGCTACTGAGATTACTGGAATACAGCACTCCCAGAGGCATACTTCTAGGTGGATGACATCATCAGTAAAGGCAAAGACGCCGATAGTGAATGTATGGAGAGGGTGCCTTCTAAAAGCATTACTCTGTCCCCAGGCAGCTGGAAATACACACACTTGGCAGGGCCGGGAGTCAAACATACACCTAACTACCTTATCACACTACAGCATTACGCAGTTACAGAACACACTACCAAGGAACACACCACTCCCAGAGGCATACTTCCAGGTGGATGACATTGTCAGCAAAGGCAAAGATGCCAATAGGGAATGTATGGAGAGGGAGCCATCTAAAAGCATTACTCTGTCGAAAGGCAGCTGGAAACACACACTTGGCAGGGTTGGGAGTCGAACATACACCTACCTACCTTATCACACTACAGCATTTCACAGTTACAGAACACACTACCGAGATTACTGTAACACAGCACTCCCAGAGGCATACTTCAAGATGGATGACATCACCAGCAAAGGCAAAGACGCCGATAGGGAATGTATGGAGAGGGAGCCATCTAAAAGCATTACTCCATCCCCAGGCAGCTGGAAACACACACAAACACATGGCAGGGCCGGGAGTCGAACATACACCTAACTGCCTTATCACACTACAGCATTACGCAGTTACAGAACACGCTACCAAGATTACTGGACCACAGAACTCCCAGAGGCATACTTCTAGGTGGATGACATCATCAGCAAAGGCAAAGACGCCAATAGGGAATGTATGGAGAGGGAGCAGTCTAAAAGCATATTACTGTCCCAAGGTAGACATAGACAAACACACGGCAGTGGTGTGAGCGGGAGAACTGCCTATCTATGGAGCACTATTACAACACTACATGGATACAAAGTGTGCCACAGACAGTAAACCCTTCAAGACAGTCCCAGTATGTTCAATGTAGGAATCCATCCTGACGTGGGGTATGGACATCTGTTGCCTGGATGACCACTATCGCTATACAGGATTTCAGTGGTCATGCCCATACATAGAGGCACATAACCGACACAAGGTGTCACTGGGCATGCTCACACACTTAGCACACATCCATTTGGAATGTACTGTGTGTCCATCTACACAATGGCATACTGGGCATGCTCACACACTTAGTAGTAGTGAAGGGCTGTCTTGTATGCACACGGATTCTAAACACGGAAGGGCACAGTGTGTCGATAGTGAACATTGTTAGCATGAATGCTGCACTACACACATCTGACACTGGTCGTCAGTGCTAGCTGTGTACCGTTTGTGATCACAGCTAACAATCCAGATCCAACAATGGGGAATACAGACATCTCTGCAGTGAGGAACACCTGGCATATGGCACAGTTGTGCAAAATAGCACTACCACCGTATACCTCAGATACAGACATGTGGGCCATAAGACCGTGACAGACTGCTCCAGGTGTTACTGTCCCCACATACATGAAGGCCACTCACATGTACTGACCAGTACAGACTCAAGAGCCATCACAGATGTCTCAGGTGCAGATCACAGTAGTACATGCCGCAGTCTACTATGTAGCCCTTGGACATCACCATGTCCTTGGACCAGCAACACACATCCATACATTACCACACCACCATGTTACTCATGACCAGTGGACTGTACATGGGTCTACAGCAACTGTGCAGACTACACATGTACTGACAGGCTTCCATCTTGTGGTATGCAATGCAATGATGACAGAGTTCATAACCAGGTCAGCTCTACACATAACAGGGGCCCTGGGTCTTACACAGCTTTAACAGATGACTGTCGCTGTACACCAGAAAACACTCATGTTTGGATATGACATACATGTAATTGCAGTGGATATGTACATGGCCCACACACACACAGTGCATATGTACATAGCAAAGCTTTTGCTGTCCTCTGTGCAGACAAGTGGCTACAGCAATCACACACACATGCACATGGAAGATAGGTCTATGGCTGTTGAATGCCAACAGTGCATAAGGTAGCAATGTTGACTGAGGTAACATTCCTTCTGTAACAGTTACCCATGATAACCAACATATCATACAACAGTCCATGTGTCATGTATGTCATCACACATGTCCACCAATTGCAATGCATACAATCATGGCTACATGACAGGAATGTAGGACGAACACACATGTACATGTAGTGGTGTGCATGCAGCTACCATGCATGTGCAGTAGCTGATGTATGTCGTTCATCTGTGTCTAACTACAACATGCAGTTGCAATCCAGCCCCATCATTGACACCTGTATATGGTGAAATACTGACAGTACGGTAGGATGTACATCAGGTATGGATGGATATGTGTACATAAAGTGGTGGTCCACCTTTGCAGATGGATGCTTGCTGAGGAAAGCTCACAGGTGTGTCACAAGCTGTCCTACCATTACATGTGCAAACAGTACACTATGTTACTGTTACCTGAAGGTGAAGACTTACAACCTACACAGTGGTCAGGGTGTTACTGACTGTACATCACTTGACACCTGTAACACTTACATCCTCCCATGTGCATATAGCTGCACAATTGCCAGCGGTAGCATTGGTACACATAATGCGGCCAATACAGCTGCATGTCTGTCAGGCGTATCATCATATAGCACGTGTATGATTCACAGTACTGCCATGTGTGTTTGCTTGTGTGATCATATATGCCAAGTATGGTGGGGAATACATCCCAATTGTTACTCACCCCTGTACAATGTTGTAGAGATCTGTACATATTGCAGTGTAGAAAGCAAGTCGTAAGCAGGGGTGGTGTGTGTATCACACACATATCCTCTATCTGTATGTGAATGACATTTGTGGACTCCACACTGTGTGTGTGTGTATGTATGTATGGCTGTCTGGTGCATGGCGTGAGGGTGTATGCTACCATACAGAGCAGACAGGATTCCTAACCCCTCATGGTGATGCAGTCTGCTACCCTGTTGATGCCATCAGTCTCAGCCTTACTGGCTATCTGTACATGTTCATTCTCTGTGTCGCATCATGTGGGTGCACAGTACTGTGAAGGTGATTACCACATAGGCAGGGGTCATCACCTCAACACTATCAAGGGCACGTTATAGTGTTGTTGACCCCGTGAGTGTGGTTATGTTACTGTGTGTTTCTGTGTATGTCTGTGCGTGTTCTCATCCTGTAATGTGACAGTGTATTACTGCTACACAGTGAGGCCTCATGCTATCAACTGGCCTCTAATGTTGACATCAGCCTGACCTCTGTGTAAAACCCCGCACCATGTCTCCATACCTGTGATGTGACCTGGTATGGATGTCACGTCTCTAGCCACTGTAGCCTATTGAACAGCTCACATGCTTCTGGATCAGTAGATGTGTGGACATCTGTGGAATGGTAGCCTTTCTAACAGTAAAGTTGAGGCTACGTATAGCATGCTGTTATCGCCATACATGCCTGTGAGTACTCCACATTTACACATGGGAAACTGCAAACACTGCTACTTATTGGCACATGCAAGTAGACTTTAAGGAGGGAAGCAGGGCATCATTACCAACATGCTGTTACTGCTGTTACCAAGACACAGACTGTGAACATTCAACAATGCACTCTAGCTGCAAACACTGTAATGTAATGGCACATGCAATTAGACCTTAAGGAGGGAAGCAGGGCATCATTACCAACATGCTGTTACTGTTGTTACCAAGACACATACTGTGAACGTATAACAATGCATTCTAAACCTGTACTACATGGTATGTCTGGTGCGTGTCAACAGTACACAACAAATGTAATATACACTACTCACTATTCTGTTCACCCTGTGCATCAGACCATATGAGCATGTCCCTGCACCGATGATGTGGATGACAGGCATGCGGCACAGGCATCATCAAATGCACAGGGTGATAATGTTTGCCATGGTCATAGGCTGCACCAGTGGATGACGTCATGTGTGTGGGTTAGGACCGGTGATCTGATTGGACATGTGTGGTAGTTATGCATGTGGTTCTTGTGGTGCCCTACAGATGTTTCTGCTGTGTGTGTGTGTGTGTGTGTGTGTGTGTGTGTGTGCACACAGTCCTGCCATGTGTCTAGCCTACACAGGGGTATTATTGACAGCTCCAGATTGTACAGACAAGGATGTACAGCTCACTGTGTCTGGCCATGGCCACGTGACCTGTGCCTGCTAGGGGTTGCATGGGCACTACCAGGCAGAGGTACAGATTGGCTATTGTCCGATGACACATGTCCACTGGAACCATGTCCCCACTGGGAATGTCCAGGGCCATGTCCACGTGGCCTGCTGTGTCCTGGTGTGGACAGCACAGCACCAACTGCACTGCTACTGCTACCGGCACTGTGGGAGTGGGCATTTGAGGTGGCTCGTTCACGTTGACCTGCACCAGGTGGTGTAGCTGGCCTATGTCCACATGGCCTATGCCTCACTCCTACCAGATGTTCCAGCACAGACAGCTCACACTGGCAGATTGCCATGCCATGATCAAGAATTCCAACCATGTCACCCAATCGCCTGTCCAGAACATCAGCGATCTGCTGTTGAGCATTTGCCAATGCCTGGATGTTGTTGTTTAAAGAATGGATAGCAGCCCTCTGAAGCCTCTGCCCTTCTGTGTTCTGCCATTCAGCATGTGCCTGTGCCGCCATTACAGTCTGGAACATGTGTCTGGTGACACCAGCTGCTGCGCTCTGTCCTGCAGGTGCGAGGTCCTCCTACGAGAAGCACTGGCCACATGCCTGTGTGGCACATCTGCAATCATTACACTGACACCATGGTGTGGAGTCAAACCTTCTGTAGCCACCACACATTCCTGTTCCGAGCTAACACACGCTAACTGTCCTTCCTCTATGGCCACTGGTGATGGGGTATGTGTTGACATGAGTACTGTGTGCAAGGAAGAGGGGGACATAGCAGGGATGGCAACCACTGGCACAGATTCAGCCCCTGACAACCCTGCCTGTACCTCATACATATGTTCATCACTGCTAGTACCTGTGGGGACACTAACATCAGATGGACCGCAAGAGGGTAACGCACCTACATCACCTGTGAATGTAAAGAAAGACTCTACATTGCACACAGACGCAGACACACACACACACACACACACACACACACACACACACACACACACACACACACACACACACACACACACACACACACACACACACACACACACACACACACACACACACACACACACACACACACACACACACACACTCACACAGACACACACACTCACCATGCATGTGATTTAACAGATGGCATGCAGCATGCATGTGATACAGCAGACGACATGCAGCTCAGATATTAATAGTGGTAGTTAGCATACCTCCCTGGGTTGCACACAACAGCAAGCAGGTGTCATATCAGAAGCCATGCAGTTCACACAATCATGGTAGTAAGCATGCATCCCTGTGATACACCATGTGGACCAGCACAGGTTAACAGTACACATGGCTGATGTGACCTTGACATTGATATGTAGTATGACATGTAATCTGCGGACGTGTGCATTGACATGCATACATTTCTGACACAATGGTGTCCTGACACGTAGAGCGGTGTAATGTGTATCACATTGCAGTGTTTTCTGTATGCCCTACAGATAGAAAGCACATTTAGCTAATGTGCATGAGCATTGATGGGTAGTATGAAGCATCTACATTGCTATACAGTGTGAAGTACAGACACTGCCATTGCATGACTGCATGCAAACACATGACATAACTACTGTGGATTGTGACTCTCATCGCTGAGGTGTATACACACTAAACCATGCTGTGTCATGTGACAGGTCACTGCAAGACCTACGGATGACACCCCTGCACAACTACTAATATGTTTTAGCTGCTGGCATCCGTGTCCACACATGGCAGACATGTCAATACACCATGTCCCAAATGACAGTTATGTACCACACACACGAGGTGCACGGCTGACAGTGATGTCCAACAGCAGCAAGGGAAATGTATAGTATCTGTGGCCTGGTGTGGTGTCTCTGTCTGTGGAAGCTGTGCAGGTAACTACTGTCATACTATGACACAGTCATGCTGCTCAACACATCTTATATGGTCGAATTAAGTGACACCTCCACAAGCCTTGCACAGGCTTTTAGGATGTCCAGTGTTCCACATCAACTATATAACCATTCAACAAAGGCTATAGTTGGACCTTGTGTGGACAATGTGCAACAGGGTGTATACACATCACATCTACTGTGTGGCTACATGTCTCTGGCCATCCTCCATGGCCAAGTGTGAACATGTGTTGGCCAAATGTTTGCGATGACCATCTCACATGTCTGTGTTGTCCCATATGACATACACCCATAGATGTCAGATAGGTCACTGTCTACAGGGTTATGCAGACAAAGGGTTGTAGGTTTGGTATGTGGGGTATGTATTATGGGATAGTGAGACAATATTGCAGCCGGAACACTACATGTCTGGGACTTGTCAAATGGCACATCACAATGTGTGCACCCATTGCAGGGGCATATTACACAATGGTGACTCCTGTGGGCTGCCCACATCCCAGCTCACTGTGTTGTACTGTTTGCGTACCACACATGTGTTGTTCCAATGTATAGTACATATGCCTACATTGAACAACACCTCCACCATTGCATGCACAGCTGTCCACACATCTAGCAATGACAGATACTGTGGTTCCATGTCAGTGTTTCATTTAGTCTGAATATATTGCACATGGGTAGCCAGTGTGCTTGATGACAGATGCGACCTGTATATTGTGACTGGACCATACATTATGTGTACATGTGTTAACTGGCAACATGGCAAATAGATATATGCATTAACATGCCTGATACTAATAAATGTCCCACCTGCAATGGACTGATGTCTGTGTGGCACGCTAGAGGTACCTGTATAAGGGTGGCACAGCGGTTTGAACATTATCCATGACTGTATGACAGCTGCAGGGTGCACTGTGCATGTTAACACATTCGCCTGTAGAATAGCATATAGTATGCACATGTGCGCATACACAGGGTACCTAACTATAGTATGAGGCATGTGTGCAGACATATCTTGCATATGATGTTACATTACATATTGTACAGTGACACATGCAACAAAATGGGATTTGATAGTCATATGTGCATTAATGACTTACCAGGCAACTCCAGGCTTAGTGGTTGGGAGACACCCACCTCCACGATGGCAGCTACTATTTGTGGATGGTGTTCTGAGGGTGTCCCCAGGCTGACCAAACCAAAATACACGCAAGGTGGACCTAGTGCACGGTTCAAACCAAAAGTCATGAATAACCCAAAAACGAACCAGCACAAAGGAGAAAAGTGCCTAAATGTTCTTTATTAGTGGCAAATTACATTCCATATATTGCAAACCGGTTTCGGCTGTATTTTTAGCCTTCTTCAGTGCAAAAGAAAAAATAGTATTAACAGCACATCCTGGTAATTGCTTTTATATCCCATCATTTAAAGGTGTATATACACCAAAAAACATGTATACACCTGTTTGAAAATCAAATGATGTAGACTATAAACTTGTCTTTATCTAAAGAGAATACAGTCAGTTTTGACTAATATACAAATGCATGAAATCATAAGCTGACAAAAACTATTCTATTTCATTTAAGCCAGGTTTGAATAAAGCTCCTAACCTGGTGATCCATGAGGATTCCATATTATTTAATCTGTCATGCCAACCTGCTTTAAGGTTTCTATGCATATCAATTTTATCAATAATAGTAAATTTAAATTGTGCAGTTTGGTGAGTCATGGTGTGTTTATATAAAGCATTAGAAATTTTTTGATTTCTAATAGCGCTGAGATGTTCACTTATCCTGTGTCTCACTGGTCTTGATGTTTGGCCTGCCTAAAAGCAGGAACATGTACAAGTGGCCAGATAAATCACCCAATCCATGATACAGTTACCAAAAATTCTTATCTGGTATACCTTAGAGGTATTGCCACTGGAAAATTCTTTGGTCTTGAAAATGTATCTGCAAGCACTACAATGACCACATGGAAAACATCCTACCAAAGGATCACCAAATAGGGTTGTCTGAATAGATATGGGTGGCTTGTATCTTTTGTAATATGTAAAGTGAGACTGAATGGTTCTACCCCTATGGTATGAAAAAGCTCATCTGTCAGATAATATCTCATCCAAATGTTCATGAGCCCTCAGAATATCCCAATGATTATTAATAATGTACCTAAACAAGGGTGTATTGCTACCAAATGTAGTGACAAACCTAATGGGTTGAGATGTTGTTGCTTTAGGTTCATCATGTGAATGTTTGTATTGTAATAGTGTAGATCAGGGCACATCTTTGATCTGATTAATAGTTTGGGTAATACGATGTTTCTGATACCCTCTGCTTATGAGCCTGTTGGACAGGTCCTGTTCACATGCTAGACGGGATTCTTGAGAAGAAATAGACATTTCATACGTATGAATTGAGATTTAGGGATGTTGTTAATGATGTGGCAGGGATGATAACGGGATGCATGTAAAAGTGTATTGAATTGTAGAAATTTCCTATGTACACGGGTCGCCAGTGTATGGTCAGCCTGTCGAGAGACTATCACATCCAAAAAGACAATTTCTTGATATTGTATATTTAAAGTAAACTGAATATCCCATGGGTTGTTATTCAAATATTTTACAAAATCATGTACTTGTATGCTATCACCCCGCCACTCCATTCAACAATCATCTAAGTATCTTCTCCAGATATCTAATTGTTCCATATAGGAATTGTGGTAAGAATCATATATAAATTGTTGTTCAAAGAATCCCATAAACAAATCTGCATATATGGGAGCAAAGGATGCTCCCATAGCAGTGCCTCTAACTTGCCAATAGGCTTGTCCTTCAAAATAGAAGATGTTCTTAGTTAACACATATTGTGTCAGTCTGATTAGAAAATTGTTAAACCCCATAGTGTATAATTGGGATCTATCTAACCAATATGTAATTGCTGATGTACCTGCATCATGTGGGATGCTGGTATAAAGGGAAGAAAGATCCAATGGACATAGCCACCAATCTGATTCCAGTTGTGTGTCCTGAACAATGTTCAAAATTCTGTGGTATCGTGTAACCTCGATCTCACCATGGCTCATAATGGCTTTAGGTAATATGTAAGAAAGGCCGATAAAGGTTCTGTAAGAGAACCTCTACCAAAAGCAATCGGCCTACCGGGGGGATGTGTAGGATCTTTATGGATTTTAGGAAGCAAGTACAGGTATTGAGCAATAGGTTCAGACACTTTAAGTTGTTTACATGTCTGTTTGTCAATAACCCCCTCCTGTGTGGCTAAATCCAAAAAAGAATCAATGTGTGTTTTGAAGTTAGATGTTGGATCAAGGACCATCTTTATATAAAATCGGGCATCAGACAATTATTTTTGGGCTTCCTCTTGGTACATGGACCAATCCATAATTGCAATGCCTCCTCCCTTGTCAGCTGGTGTCATCACTATGCCATGATTGGAACATAGTTCCTGTAGCGCTTGTTGTTACTCCAAGGTTAAATTGTGTCTAATAGGTTGTAGCCTAAAGAAAAATGTAGATCTTTGATGACATATTCCTTGAATATGGCTACATGCTTGTCCATTGGAGGTTGAAAATCGGATTTACCAAATTTGAACCCAGTGGATCTTTGAGAGTTGTCACAATCTGAAAATAATATTTTGAGGTTAATCAATCTACAAAAATCATTTATTTCATTGACCAATATGTGTTAAGGGACAAATGAAGTCAGTACAAAATTTAAACCCTTGTTCAGCAATTTATTATGGACAGATGATATTTCAAATGAAGATATATTGTGCACATTATTTACTGACTCACAATTTTCTGTAGTAACAATTGTAGACTGTGTGTGCCTGTTTCTGTGTTTTCTACCACTTCTGCGTGTCCTAGGTCTAAAGGGTCTGATAGTTTTATTTTAGCCATTGGGGATACCTGGTTGGAAGGGCAGTCATAATCTGTGGCCGAAGATGTATCATCTTCCGAAGTGCCACTTGTAGTTTGAGTATTTTTTCTTAGGAAAGACCTAGGTCTTTTCCTCCTGTTGCTAGTTTTGTTGTTGGAATCAAAAAATCTAACACTTTTCTGAGTGACAAATGGTTTCCCTTTTTTGTAATCAGCCATATCCCACTGAAATTTATGTTTTCTTTTTAATTAGCTGCTGTTCCAGTATTGCTAAATCTTTAGCCAAATTTGTTAAATGGTTATTATAAAAATCCTCCGACTCAAAAATTTGAGCCTCAAGACAATTATTGTGAATCTCAACAATCTGTGATTCAATTATACGCTCATAATAAGAGATCACAGTATTAACAAATAGCATAGAAGCTTGATGTTGGGTGTCTGCTCAATCTTTGGAAAGTTGTGAATCGTTCAAACCCACTAGGGGTTGAATGCGAATCCTTAATCCCCGAGGTGTAATATTTTTCAATTTATATTCCTTAAATAGCTTCAAATGCCAGATATTGGCTCTTAATGTTTTCATATTTCTGGTTATTTTTTTAAACAATATGCCACAACAATATTTGGCATCTCCCTTATTAGTATTAGGATCACTGGGACCAGATGAATTAAGGCCAAAGGCTTCCAGATTGTCTTTATCTGCCGATAATCCTTGTAAAATACCTTTTAAATCCGTAATGTTGTTCATTTCTGCAAGGTATTCCAGCATAAAATTGACCAAAAAATATAGATATATTTATGTGTACCAGGTGGTATTAACATATATTGTTATCCAAATAAAATTGAAAATTAACTGTACATTAACTGTACATTGAAAATAGCCACCAAAAATAGAGATCAAGAAACATATGAATGCCAAACTATAACCTGTTGTATCTTAAATAAGTAAAGTGTAGCAAAAAAGGTGTAACAAAAAAGGTCCACCTATCTATAGTGCTATTCAAAAATAAAAATAAAATTGGAAGAAAAAAGCTTATAAAGACTTTCTTCAACAGCCAATATAATATAAGTAGTCGACCTTGGTCTCTACTACTATGTTGTAAATAGATTTTACTACATCTGTTAATTTGTATATTTATATATGGCTGTTGGCAGACCTTCATCTAAACCAACGTTAATAGAAAATCAAAGGTGCTGGCCAGCCTGCATCTCAGCCAGTGTATTGTTCCACAAATATAAAGTGGTCAGTTGTGATTAAAGAAGCAGGCTCGTCCAATATTGATGTTCATCAGTGCCTCTAGCTTGCCAATAGGCTTGTCCTTCAAAATAGAAGATGTTCTTAGTTAACACATATTGTGTCTGTCTGATTAGAAAATTGTTAATCCCCATAGTGTATAACTGGGATCTATCTAACCAATATGTAACTGCTGATTAAGAAATGTTTTATATAAACACACCATGACTCACCAAATTGCACAATTTAAATTTACTATTATTGATAAAATTGATATGCATAGAAACCTTAAAGCAGGCTGGCATGACAGATTAAATAATATGGAATCCTCATGGATCACCAGGTTAGGAGCTTTATTCAAACCTGGTTTAAATGAAATAGAATAGTTTTTGTCAGCTTATGATTTCATGCATTTGTATATTAGTCAAAACTGACTGTATTCTCTTTAGATAAAGACAAGTTTATAGTCTACATCATTTGATTTTCAAACAGGTGTAAACATGTTTTTTGGTGTATATACACCTTTAAATGATGGGATATAAAAGCAATTACCAGGATGTGCTGTTAATACTATTTTTCCTTTTGCACTGAAGAAGGCTAAAAATACAGCCGAAACCGGTTTGCGATATATGGAACGTAATATTCCACTAATAAAGAACATTTAGGCACTTTTCTCCTTTGTGCTGGTTTATTTTTGGGTTGTCCCCAGGCTGGCCAGTAGCTCCTCGGTGTGTGTGAGTGGGGGCTGGGTTGGTGGCCCACCACCTGTTCCACCTTGTTCCCTGGCAATTGCATTGGCACACTGTTTGCATGTCATATCAGGTCCATGCAGTGTCTGCGCACCTGCTGGTAGGGGTGGTTATGGCCACCCATATCATTAACCCTCCTGCATAGTTCCTGCCACAGGTCGTCACGCTGCTGGGCATGCTGTGGCACATGGCTGAACAACACCTCCTAGTTATCATGGAGGTACAGGATGAGGGCATCATCCTCCTGGCAGCTATACGCTGGCAGGCGTGAACGAGGCATTGTCTGGAAGACATAATGATGGAGACAAGTCACAGTATCACAGAGATGTACAGAGATACAGCTGCACATACATTTGTATTAAATCTAGTACATATGAACAGTTATCTTTGCAAATCGTCATGACACTGACACGACTGACATGTTTGTGTCACACACATGTAACACCCATTGTGCATTGGATATCATCACCATATATGTGTGTCACCTCATTACATTGCTCATACTCAATGTGAATGCTGTCTTGATTTGGGCATGTCTGTTTGCATGTACTGGTGTTCTTACCTATCAGCACATGCCTGGATGTGTCCACAGTAATGCTGTTGACCTTGATGCTGTGTATATGTCACATATCAACACATACACTGCCTTAACGGACATGAGCAGTGACAATGCACACATGCGCATGGAAACCATTACATGCATGTGTTGTGCCATATACATCTACACGGCACTGTACAGCAGTTCAACATCCTGCCATGTATCGCCTGTGTTTCACATGTGATACCCATGGGACAATAGCTAGCCGGACGTTATTCGCAGGGATGGTTATCAACCATGGCATGTACGGGCAAGGTTTAATAGCTGTATCCAACAGCCATTTTGCCACCGCCAGGTGCATCAGTGCCACATTACTGATCCAGACAGTTAATGCTACATCTGTCATGCGGTCATCACACCATGTTTGACAGAGATGACATGTGCAGCTTTGATGGACAGGGTTGCATGGTATGGCAGGGGTATGTAACATGTATGGCACACGGATCTGTCTAGCATGTGTGATTATTGTAGTAGGACGGTGGCTGTCCATGACGTATGTCTTTCAGATCAGGATATGTACATGTACCATGTCCAACATCACAGTGTAGCACACGTCTTTATGCAAGGTAGCCAGCATGCTGCATAGTGGAGGTGAGGATTGTGAAGGCTGGTATCGCCCATCCACGTATGACCAATACCCCTGAAAGGTGATATGTGATCCGATATTGGTCACCCGAGTGCTGAGTATGCCTGTCCAATGATCTCCATGCTAATGGATGGCACCCTGTCATGACATGGGTGCCTCGTATGACTACCTAATAGGCCTGAAGATGTCACCAGCTCAGGGAGGTGAACTGCACAGCACCATCCCTTACACACAGTGTCCATAATGTTGACCGCTGCCTAGGTGGTAGTTAATGGGTACAGTGTTATTCACCTAGCGGTGACAATGCTATTATCGGCTGTCAGATTGTGCACATATGTCACGCACCTCACCCACAAAGCCCATTCTGTATGTTGTCCACAACACTGAGACAGCTATTGCTCCTAGGTCATGGCCATTCACATCCTTACATACGCAGATGCCTCCCATTTGTCTGTGTTGTATGGGCTACAATGAGGGAGGAGTACAAAACATTAACCCTGTTTTACTGTAGTTGTCACTGGTGTGATATGCACATGTCACTCAGACACCTTTTGTAGTGTTGCTTCTGTCAACAGCCCACTGGTATACCACTCCTGTGACATACGAAGGTACATCTAGTATACTCAGTGTAGCTGGAACACAGTATGGGTGATGTCCTATGACCTGTCACAGGTATGCTATGCAGTGTGAAATCATCTTTACTGTCATCTACATCTCTACTGCTAACATCTACGTTGATAAAAGTTCATAGACCTGCAGACCATACTCAGCAGGGTAATAGTGCAGTGCCTCCAATTATGACTGGCGTCACCGCTTGTGGGTTGCAGTGGGTTTACATTATCCAACACCCTATCTGTATTGCATATTCATGCTCAGGACTTGTTCAGAACATGTAAGCACTTCATGAGCTACTTATTACTATAGCAAACATTCCAACTCATTTCTTACAGGTACACTGTCTGTCCTCACATTTCCAGCTTGCTTACATTACAACAGCTGTTGTACACACGTAACTCACATATCATGGTTGAATATACAGGCATGTCTAAGTGTCACTTACTAGTGTTTTTGCCTGTCTATATGATGAATATGGCAAACATGAGGCAATAAAGCAATTGTCTCATGTACACAGTCAATGATCACCTCCCAACATACGACACTACAGCCTGTGGGAAATGCACATATGTAGCCATGCCGGAGGTAATGCTCTCACCAACCCAGACTGAACCTGACATTCATGTGGGGACATTTAACATTTGCAACACACCCCACTCATCACATCGTCTCACTAGATCTCCACCACCACAGGCCACACATAGTATGACTACAACATTTGCAGAACCTCTTCATACTCTGTGTAGGCAACAGAGGCAGCCCCCATCACCAAACACAACACCAATTACTTATAGCCCACAGACTCATGTGTGTACATCAACTACAGCCAATAGGGTGTCATAACCTACACAACACACCAGTTATAGGTGACTCTGTAGGCAGTCACACTGATGTCCCACTCAGCAGGCTACACAAGGCGATAGTCGCTTACATCTGGCTGTCGGGTTACAGGATCCACAACATAACCTATGCACCCATGCCACACCTCACCAGGTACGATTTGACTGTCATTCTCAATGTTAGTGTGACTGCCCTGAGATGTAACTTCCTGGACTACATGTACATGGACATGCAATAGCTCTCCGGTCTTGTAGCCCAGAATGTATCGCCCAAGCCCTGAGAAGCATTCTGCATTCATCCAGACTGATACCACTGTACAATGACTGAATGTTTCACTTCAACAGTTGCCTATGCATCTGCTGTCATTCCACAGGCATCCAGTATCTGTCTGCTTTGAATGACATGGTCAACAAAGCATGATGCTTTGGCTCAGATAACCTGCACCTGTCAGCCCTGGGAGTACAGATAACATGTAAGGCTCTTGCTGCTCCTATACTGCCTGTCTTGGACAGTTTCCAATAACATTCACCACCAGAACAGGAACAGGCAAGCAAAACCTGGGGTACTGTTACTCAATGCTTGCCATCTTCATCTCTAACACACGCAGGCGAGGCACACCTTATAAGGGACCACTTCGATATCCCTGCAGTGACTGGGACCTGCCTCTGGGCTCCGGAGAGCACACCTGCACTGACAGTTTACATGCAGACCACACCTTTCAGTCATGTAACCAGGACCGGAACACCCACGGCGGAGGTGTGTCCATATTTCACAAGGATGTACACACCTCCAGGCTGGTTCCTTAGCACAATGCATCAGAGGTGATCCACGTGCAACTAACTGTGGCCAGAACTGCTATACACATTGTAACTTGCTATGGATTCAACAACATACCCCATGGTTACTGGCCCTCATTTCTTCGTGTACTGGACAGTAGGGTTCAGACAAGTATTACTGATGTGAGAGTGACACTACCCCACACTTAACTGGGATGCCTACTCATGTACCGACACATTAGGCCAACGCTTTCTGGAATTCATAACCTCCACTCAGCTGGATCAACCTATACACACCACCACCAAGACCAACAATATCCTAGACATGGACATTACCAACATGTGACTGATGTTCCACACCTGGCGTTATCCCCTCGTTGGTAGTTTCCGAACATATGCTAATCACCCTTGTTATCCACATCCCGGCACCACACCCTTCACAGAATACACAGTAGAAGATTTCTACAATGCCTACATCAGACGTCTTATGACAGCAGTAGTAAACGTCATGACAACCGTGCAGATGGACAATGCACTTACAAACACTGAAACATACACCAGTGCACTTCATTAGCACTTACACGACTGCATGGATCATGCTATCCCAAACAGAGCCATGATGGTACCCACCAGATAATGGACACCACTCTGGGGTCCGGTTCCATGCACATAATGTACAACAGAAGGTGGTGGCTGTTGCAAAGTGGAGTACAATCCCATGGGTGGGGTAGCTCACTGGTCAGCCTCAGTAGGAATCCGGGATCCCTTATCACATTCTCCAAAGCTAGCTACATAAACATTACTGCGACACATTCCAAGGACTACCACAAAGCATTATGGAGGTATGTCAGTACTCAATGGCAATACCCACATCCGCTCTGACATACAACGGTTAGGCAGGAACATTACAGACCGACTGCTATTGGCAACATCCTGGCAGATAGGTTCAATGCTAACTTTACACCCTCTCACTCCCTACAGGGCCAAAATCCATACAGGAACAATGCAGAGTCCCTGCGGGCACAACTACGCAGTTCCAACCTGCACTCTCTAAGGCCTGGAACACAGACTCCATGTGACCATCCAACATCCCAGGCTGTGATTTACACAAACCTCAGAATGACATGGCTCCCCACTTGACCACCAGATTTAGTAATACCCTTGAATCAGACATTGTGGCCCCTGAATGGCACACAGCAACAGTCATCACAGCAACAGTCATCACACTCCAAGCAGGTGGCACCACATTGTACCACAGGGACTATTGCCCTATATGACTGACTGGACTGTTCTGCAAGGCTATGGGGCACATCATCATAGAAGTCATTCACAGAGACATTGGTGGCCTCCAGACCTTTGATGCCACCCGGGTTGGATTTGTTAGGGCCAGATGATGGCTCCTACACCTGGTGGACTCCTTTGGAACAGTTACCAGGGTAGTTGATGAGGGTAAGAGGGTCCACACAGCCTACATTGTCCTCTCATTGCCTTTCAGCACAGTTCTCCATTCTGGTATTGACAACTTACACATCCACCTGCACATCGACCCCTACGTCTCGGGATGTTATGCAAATTGACTCATGGACAGGACCCACACAATGAGGGTAGCATGTCGTGGTACCTACAGTAATTCAGTTACACTTGGCGTACTACAGTCCTCGGTCATAGGGCCCCTCATGTTCGGTATATGCTTCCCTGAGGTACAGTCTAGCACAGAGGGACTTTCCCTGAATAGGTTTCCAGATGACTGCAAACAAGGAGCCATGATTGATCCACCAGCTGATACAGACACCCTCCATATGGGTGTCACTGTGACGGATACCTGATGTCAATAACATGGCCTCAAGCTGCATAACACAAGGTGCATAGACATCCCATTTGGATTACACCAATCACCCACTGACTGTCACATAGGTGGTAGTCCCCTAAATACATGTGACATTATACAGGATCATAGTACACACGTATATAGCACCCACTCCTTTGATAACCATATTGCCAATGTGGCGTGGATATCTTTCTACGTGGCCACTCTTATCTGTAATGGGTTTGTAGCTGGAACAAAGGCACCCATTGTACCTCTATACTCCTGATGTATGACACACGTTCAGGGGTACAACACCCCTTTTGGGGTGTACCTTACGGAAAAGCAATGCATTTACATACCACAACATTAACACACCATGAGGATTATTGACCTTCGAAGAATGACGTATGCGGCACAACTACGGACACCACGACTGTACACATTTGCATATTGCATACTCAGAGGTGACATCTGCTGAACATACAGGGCCCATGTCCACAACAATATTTATGGATATACTCCACATAAGCAGCATAAGCAAAGGCCACTGAGAGCAACATGCTCATGGATATGTGCACAAATGCAACAATGAGTGGGTCGTGCTTGAGGGATACATTCCTGAACCAGACACTCACCATGCTTTGGAACATGATTCCTATGTAAATCAAGCAGGGACACTCACTAGCACTCTTCATGAGATACCTCGATAGGTGGATGGGAGACACACATGTATACCAGGGATCACTGCAGTGGCTGTACTGTACACAGGTGTAGGTAACACATGGCTCTGCTGTTCACAGTCAGGACCCTACCCTAGAGAGGTGCCACCGGTGAAAACACTGTCGTTGGGCTTACACATGGACTTGGCCAGACAGCATAGTACCTCACTATGAAACTGTGAAGCTATTACATGTCCTTTGTGCATGGATAATTGAGTAGCTCTTCCATTTCAGATAGCTATCATGCTGTTACAGTGTCCCGTGACTACAAGCCATATGTATCCTGTTATTGTGTATTCTACATGCCAATAAACAATACCCTTTGTTTGCATGATATAACAGCTATGCTGTGTAAAATATCTGACATATCTACCTACAATACTGTACATTACACATATTTTAAACATTATCCCATAATGCAAAGCATACTTGCACAGCAGGACCACCCTAGGCATGTTATTCTCATTATATGCCCTTACACATGCCTACTGTGACAATATATCGGCATATACTATCCCCTGCTATGGCACATACATGTTGGACAAACCCTACCACTGACAGCGGGTGGTGTGGAATTGTTGTGTTTAAAGCCCTCATGTAGCATCCCTTGTGGTGTATGAGATGTTTACCTTGTGGCCCACAGTAGGACACACAATTTCTACAAGCATTACTATGCTCAACAAGACATCACTACATAATACCTTTTCCCACTTTATGCATTGCATACACTTTAATTACTACAAAACAGGCTCTACATACACTGACATACTGAGTGTTCTACATACCTTGTTTCCGAGTCTTCATAAAATATCTCTCTTACACCTTTACTGTTTAAACGGTTCTATGGTATGAGCTTATGGTTTGAATGTATGGCAAGGCATCCTTATATACGTCGATACCTCTAACATGTGGTATCCTGCTGCCAAGGTGTTCCTGAGTAAATTATTACATGCACATCAGCTGTGTCGCTACTCCATTCGCAAATTACGCAGCAAGCGTGGGGTATAATTGAATTCTTCACTTGGGCGTTGCCCTTTTGCCCTACCTTCGGGGAGACGGCCTGTATGTGTTTTGTTGTGAGGAACTGCAACTGCTATTTGGAGACACACGGATATTTTGAATTTATGTCCCCCGTGGATTGTGTGTGATGGCTAGAGTATGTGGTTCTACATGTGAGTGTACCTGTCATCTCAACCATCTGATAAGGGACTACTGCAAACAAAACCTGTAACATCGCCGTCTGTTCTATTATACAACAGCTACGATTTCACATGGTGCCATTACAAATGTGTCTCACAAGGTATGTTAATGGTTTTTCAGATGTAATTGAGTGAGTGGATGTTTGTGATGTTATTACAGTCTGTATTGCTATTGTTTTGGATGCGGGGAAGATGTAGGTGTGTGTACATAGCATATACAGGTTTGTGGGGACTGCATTTCTACATATTCCATATATGTGTGTGGGCTCCTTCCCTAACTGAAGATCTATCATTTAGTAGACTGAGAAACTATGGTTGTTACGGGCTTATACACTGAGCCATTGTTAATTGGTTTCTATATAGCATGCAGGTGAGATTGATACTTCAATACCTCCAGAAATACATTGATATGTAAGGGAATGTTACTAAATGACAGCTGTCTCGTGTATTTCTGTCACAGATATTTGCACTCATTGCAGTTGTATTGGTGACTGAACCTCTTTGGCATGGGTTGCCACCTTTTCAAATGGCCATAGTGGGACATTTGCAGGACACGCGTCAGTGTTTCCAAGCCGACAGATACCCACGGTCAGTACACAGGATAGAACATACTTTTATCCTTAATACATACTTATTCTTGACGCACTTTAGCTACTTATCATGTTTCATGTAACATTTACGTATTTTAGATACAGGCATAACTATTTAATGCAACTATTACATAATATATGGGACATAATTATGTCCTACAATCTCGGACATTTGCCCTTTTTAATTTTTTTGTCAGGACACAACTGCCCAGGGAGGGGCTGTCCCTCTTAAAGTGGGACAGGTGTTAACCATATGCCTATGGCCAGCTATGATTACACCTACCGTACTGATCTACCTCCGGGTTAGCACTGACAGACACACGATGCAAACACACACACACACATTACAGTTCCACAGAAACGCACACGGCACCCTCAACACACACATACACAAACTACAGCAATCACATACACAGTTGAACACAGTACCTACCTGGACCGCAGCACCAGCAGCAATAACTACACGTCCCTTAACATCGTTATAATATTACTCTCGGTTCTAGTGTTCCAGTACTGTGGTCTTTTGGTCTTTCAGCCTCGTGATTACGCATGTTGGTATGTGACACATTCGATAGTTGGCAGTATCCTATTTATTTCTACCTCCATGGTTGTGTACATGTCATTAACCTATCTATATATTTGCAGATATAGGTGAATATGTATATATCAACTTATATCTCTCTATCACCCTTTATATATATATATATATATATATATATATATATATATATATATATATATATATTGAGAAGGAGAACACACCTTTCGTTGTGTACATGTCAGTGTATACTGTTTCCTGGACTCCGCACGTTTGTGTTTTAACCTGTCACAATACACACCTGTCGTTAGTACATCTCGGGTAGCTTAGTGTTAGCTGATTGTGTATATGATTGCGTGTTCTACTCCTGGCAGTGGTCGTTCTACCTTTCAGAGCAGTCACTATTAGTACAGGGGTGAATAATGCTAGTTTCACCTGTTCTGGACATCGTTGACCGTGATCTGCGCGATATTCAGAAAAGCTTAGCCCTGTTTCGCGCATATCCATATATTCATGTTTAAACGACGCTCACCAGCACTTGCAAATACATAATCCCGCTGACATGTGCTAAACCTGATCTGATGACCTGCATCCATCATCCATTATTCGTGCCTTTGGGATTATGTAACGTCCCTTGAGGGACGTGGGACCGGGGACATGCACGACAGTCAGTGCATTTACCACTTGGGCATCTGGGATTTGTACACGTGTTATGGTGTTTTGTATGTGGACTGTACTACGGCTGTTACTCCATACTGCAATCAAATGTATATGGATGAGACCTATTAATGGTATGTCCAAGTGATGTTTAATGGATGTTCTCCAGCACTGGTAATGTATGTCACAGTGTGCCACACACTATAATGTGCTACACCTTCACACAACCATGGGTGGACCATGCCGGGGTGACAGATACCTGTCATGGGTACTCCCCATGCTTTGCCACTACATTCCTGATTACATTATATGGAGCCCCTCATTAACACACCAGGTAAGCCATGCAGAGTGTGTGGGGAACAGTGATTACACACATGGATCCTGCAATTGCCTCTGCTCCACTGAGGGACAGTTGGTTAATCGATGTGGTGGCGACAGCAGACACTGTTTGCCTTGGTTGATGAATGGCCTCTGACAATCGGGCGTGTACCTACTGATGTACCTAGGAACTTATACATACAGTATCAACATATGCTGTTAGGTGCGTGTACTGTTCAGGTGTTGACATTCCTTGTTCCAATAGCTGTTGTGTGTGCAATGGTTGAGGGCTGCCTATGTAGGATTCAGACAGTAGACCACCTATACATTACACGTTACAGGTGGTCGTGTGTGTGTGCCATCCAGTTTACTGTGTGTGCAGGTGGAGAAGTGTGTCAGTCCGTAGGAGCCTACACTGTCAGTGTATGTGCTATACGTTCCCTCTTTGCCAAGGCATGGGCATATTGGGCATGCCTCCGTCTGCCTACTGGGGCTGGCACAGAGTGTTCGTGGTCTGAATCCCTCTGTGCCTGTGATGGCCTTGGCAATTGCAGTGGGCTGTGAGGGCCTTCTCCATTATGTCCCTGCTGCAGCTGTTTCCGCAAGATCATATTATGTAGCATGGCACATACTATGAAGTTGTGGGCACACGTGCCTGGAGAGTACTGCAAGGCTCCACCAGATATGTCCAAGCAACGGAACCGTGATTTCAGCATCCCAAACACACGCTCTATGATGATTCTGGTTTGTGCGTGTGCCTCATTATGGCATTCTTGCATGGGTGTGTGTGCATTTCTAATGGGAGTCATTATCCACGGCTCCAGTGTATAGCCAGCATCCCCCACAAGGTGGCCATGTGGGATGTCCCCACTGACAAATACCTGATACAGCTGTGAGGCATGCCAGATGTGGGAGTCATGGTAGCTTCCAGGGCTGCCGGCACACACATCCATAATGATGCCCTGGGCATTGCACACGACCTGGCAGTTGATGGAGTGGTATCCCTTGTGGTTTATGTAGCGCCTACCATGCTCACCGGGTGTTGACTTGATATGTATGTGCGTGCAGTCTATCGCA
This sequence comes from Protopterus annectens, assembly GCF_019279795.1. NCBI lineage: Eukaryota > Metazoa > Chordata > Ceratodontiformes > Protopteridae > Protopterus > Protopterus annectens. The sequence continues at coordinate 834,709,389 of NC_056727.1, read as the reverse complement.
CCCAGTACCTCCGGGTAGTGTGCCACTTGGTGGAAGAGACGCATATTGCTGGCCAACTCCTACTGAGTTCGGGGGAAGTATATATGCTCATTGGCATGTGGTAACATAGCATCCAGGAACTGGTGTAGTACCCTAGATGCTGATGCCTGTGAGATCCCCATTATATCTCCAGTTGGCCTTTGAAAGGTACCTGTGGCTAGTATTCGCAAGCTTACACATACCTTCATGTCCACTGGGATGGGTTCCCCTCTGTTGTTTCTGGATCTCGAGCATGGCCAGCACAGCTCAACTATTTGCTGTAAGATATCCCTGTCCACCCTGTAATGCTCTTCTATCTCCAGATCATGTAGCCCCTGGTAGGTTACCCTTGGTCTGAACACTCTTCTCCTCCTCCAGTGCCTGCAGTGGTTGTCAGCTTCATCCTCCATAACACCTTCAGTCTCTAACACATGGTGATGAATCACAGCTATGGCAGCTCCCAACATGTACATTGTAAAAGTTCCCCATCTGTTTACACTGATGGTGCAGTGTTTGGGAATACACAGGTGTGTGTGAGGTGCCTTCACACTTTATACTGTTGTGCTGTGAACACTGATGATGTCATATGGTGTGTATGTACCATCGGAGCTACAGGGTATCTTATGTGTTTTACCACAGGTACTGCTATTGTGGTGCCTTTGGTGTCGAATTACATTTGGCTGCCGTGGATTACCTCTTGCCCTTCCCTTAACATTTCTTAACACTTTCCCTCCCATTTTCTGGCATGCATCCAGCAGCCTGGTTTCACTTGTACTTTCCTAAACCTGGCTTATCTTACGACATGTGTTCTATGGCCAATCTACTGCAGGTTTGCTTTGCTCTGCTATGACAGTTCTCTTTTCTTTGCAATCCGACACCTCCCCTATCCTGTTCTGCAGGTTGCTGCGAGCAGACTTGTTAGCTGCCGTCGATTGCCCACTGTGAGTTAATAGGTGTTAATTGCTCAGTTGTACTCCAATTACCTTACTGCGGCATTTCCTTATTTTCTTCCCCTAACCTTCCGGTTTGAGCTATGGTGCGCGGCGCGTATGTCCGCTTACCAGGTTTCGGGCAAGTTTTCATCCACATACACATGCTCTTTCGGGCAGCATATGTGCTCTCAGCTAAACGATGCTATACCTACATACTCACCCATATCCTGCGGCTTTGCTTAGCAATGGTCAGGCCGGATTTGCATTGCTCCAATGTGCTTACAGCTACGGTGGCACACCCCACTGCTGATGTCATGTATACCTCCAAACCACTCCTCGGTGTTGTAGCGCTGCACTGTATGGTACATCCTTAGTCTGGCAGGACATTTGCGATTTACTATTACTTGCCTCATTTGCATTGCATTGACTACTAATTCATAGTTACCGCACCGAACACTGTCATAGACCCTTAGCAACCCTTGCAGCTTGGTTGTGGTGTACCATGCATACCATTGAGTATTATGGTGAAATCATGATTTGTATTACATTGCGATTTTATGACATTTGTGTATATTTTCTTTGTGTTCCCATTTGCGCACACATGACCTGCGGTTGTACTTTGCGTTACTGTGGACATGACATTAAATGTTGTTTTTTAGGTGTTGTGCATCGTTTCATATGCCATTGGCTGTATATTTAGCCATTGGCAAATGTTAACATAGTAATACATGTGTCTGATCCACTTTCATAGCTCCGATGTTCTGTTTGGCAAAATGTAAATCGTTTTTTGTGGTTTACATTTCTGTGGGCTTATGCTACACCTGCGCCACTTCATGAATCATTATGTACCTTCATTTGCATGGTGCAATACTGCGCATGGGGTGATTAGCATACTTGTGCTGAGTGCTGCACAGATATGGCGTACGCTAGTAATGCACGTGGAATTGGATCATACCTGAATCGCTCGGCGGCCATATTTTGCATTATACCACCTACGCTATGCCTGCGCCTGGCGCAAGCTTCATGAATCCCAGGGCTAGTCTTTTGTGTGATACATTTGATGATCTCTGATAAATAGTTTGTATTTCTTTTTTACATACAGATTTTGCTATTGAAATAAACTCAGTAAACATAAGATCTTGCTTATTTTTCCAGTTCAATGTAAATATTTTCGAGCAATAGCTAGAATTAACCAAAAAACAGGTAACTGGTGTCTATTTATTACACTCGGGGTAGGAACATTGAATAATATCAAGAGCTTGTAATTTGACAGTTATCAGACCACAGGGCTTTTGAAAAATGTTTAAAATCACTCTAGTATTGTGTGAGAGTTCTACATTTGATGAACATATGAACCCAGTTGGCTTCAAGAATATCACATCTCCAGCATTTGCTTTCATTACTCTTGGTTATAAGGTCAATTCTGTGTGGAGTGTGAAAGCTTCTATGAATAAATCTCCAGGTATATAGTCTCCAATATAAAGATGATGAAGTGTTTTTTTATTGAATTTAATAACTGTTTCTTATTATTGTTAGATAAAGGTTCACCATTAATCTTTATGGAGTAATTCCAAAAATCTTGGTCAAAAGTAATCAAGTCTTCATGTAGGATTTTATATACAGGTGATATGCTTAATTAATGTTCAATGTTCATCAAACTACACCATATGAATAGTTGTATCAATCTTGGTATAATATCATTTTCCAGTTTTATTGACATTCTCACTTTATTTTCAACACTGTCTTAAAGATTGAATACAGAGCCAATTATCTTGACAGACATTATATCTGGCTAAGAGAAAGTTCATTGGTTGGATGTTCTTATTGTCTATAAAGTAGTGTCAAAACTTTAGATTATTCTCTTTACGATTCTGCATCTTATTGATTTTGAAGGTATCTAGGCAATCTGGTGTATAAGCTATGGGAAATGTAATGAAAAAGGTGTTCTTTAGACTATAATTGTTGTTGATTATATTTTTGAAAATATAAAATATTTGGTTTATACCATGTGAGAAGTGGTTAAATTTCTTATTATATAAGCAATATTCACGGAGTATCCAAAATATTTTGTTAATTCCAAAGGTTTCCTTAAACTGGGTTTCTGAGTTCTCAGAGGAAGTTATATGTATTTCATGTAGTTGTTTCCAGCTAGAGGTGTACATGGATGAAATCCAGTGTAGTATTATGTTAATAATAACAGATTTGGAATATAATTCTATGTCAGGAAAGCCAATTCCATTACTGTCCCAGGCTCTAACATGCCATTTATAGGCTATTCTTGGTTTCTTTGGGAACCATAGAAAAGTTAGTAATAGGGAATCTATTTGTTTAAAGCATTTCTTAGGAGGAGGTAAAATCAATGATTGTATGTAAAATAAAATCTTGGGAAAAATAATCATTTTTATTAATGTAAGTCTGTCTTCCATGGTGAAAAGCATTTTGTTCCACTTTTTAGTCAAGTCACTGATTATAGCTACCAGTTTAGTGAAGTTAAATTTAATAGCCTCATTCCACTTATTCTTAATACTTATTCCTAAATAATCTATTTTGTCATTTTCCCAGTTGAATGTATTGCATTTTTGCAAATTGTTATTTATTTTCTTATTGATTAAACGTGTTTTGCTTTTATTTTGGTTAAAAATGAGGCCTGAGATTTTTCCAGATAGAGTTATGGTATTCATGATATGTTGTAAAGAGCCTTCTATGTCACTGGATGTTAGTATAATATCATCAGCAAAAAGCTAAACTTTTGGACAGTATCCCTCATTAACTAGAAATATTTTGATATTTGGGTTATTTCTAATAAATGAAGCAAAACCTTCCACTGATAAAGCAAAAAATAATGAGGATAGAAGGCAACCTTGTCTAGTTACCTTATGAATTTTTAATGGGAATGATAGACATGAACCAATCTTAACAAATGCTTTAGAATCACTATAAATATTTAATACCAGTTTAGTGAAATCTGAAGTAAAGCTAAATTCTTTAAAGATTGTTTGTAAATTCATAGGTTCATAGGTGGGTACTAGGCTATCGGCTCTAGGGCCTATACAAGCCTAGCCATAACAATTCCCTGGCTATTTCTTCCCACACTATTTACTTCCCTGAACTCCTCTCTAGCAAGGTGACTGATGTGATCCTCGGGGTGAATTTCCTTTCTCCCGTCCAATCATCAAGGTTCCTTTTGAAGAGGGCCAAAGAGGCACTCTGCTTGACATGTATGGGCAGTCTATTCCAGAGTCTGGGGAGTCTCTGGGTCAGGAACCTATCCCTCCAGCATGTTTTGTTTATTGTGATGACAAGGTTTAAATCCCTGAAGCGTGTGGCTCTGAGGGATTGGGATTTCTTTAAGTATAGCATGTCCAACAGCTCTAGGTTTGACATGGCCTTGTATGTTAAGCAGAGTTCACCTCTGAGTAGATGATATGCGACAGAGAATAGCTGGAGATTTTTAAGGCAGTCAGCATAGGACATCTGCTCTAGGCCTGTGATTCTTTTAGTGAGGTATTTCTGCAGCCTTTCCAGTTGTTGCAGATGTCTTGAGAGGTACATATCAAATGGTGGCATTGTATTCTATAATGGGTCTAATGAGAGATGAGTACAGTGGGACAATGACCTCCTTTTTTTTGGATAAAAAGCCCTTAGTGATGAAGCGTGCCACATAGAAGGATTTCCTGACTGTTGTGGCAATGTGGTTATTGAAGGTGAGACCTCTGTCCAACTGTGTCCCTAAGTCTCTTATCACACTTTCAGTGTTTGGTTGTACTTCCACCTATGTGGTAATTCACAGGTACATGTTTTTTTCCCAAAGGGGATAACTATACATTTCTTGGCATTGAGCTTGAGCCCATGGCTTTAACACCAAGCATCTGTTTCTGTAAGGCCCTTTTGTAGAGTATCCACATCATTTGGGGATTCAATAATGGCTCCCAGTTTGCAGTCATTTGCAAACTTTGTTAGCCAGAGTCCCTTAGTGTTGGCCTGTACTTCAGCGAAGTAGATGCCAAACAAGAGAGGTCCCAGGACTGAACCCTGAGGTACTCCACTTGTCACTTGTCTAGAGCTGGATTTGGAGTGAGCTACTTTTACAGCATGGGTTCTGTCAGTAAGCCAGTTGGCAACCCATCGAATGACGTAGGGATTAATGCCCAGCTTAGTAAGTTTATCTATGATTCCAGAGTGGGGGCTGGTGTCAAAGGCCTTGGTGAGGTCCAGATAGGCTGTGTGGACTGCCTTACCCTCGTCCACTGCTCTGGATACTGATTTGAAGAAGTCAATCAGGTTCAGGAGACAAGATCAGCCCTTCACAAACCCAAACTGGATGGGATCCAGTGTTTTAAGGTTGCCAATGTCCTTGTTTATAAGTTCCATTATAATACGTTCCATGGCCTTACAGATCAGGTTTGTCAGACTGATGGGGCAGTAGTTCACAGGATCCAAGGTGGATCCCCCCTTGTGGAGTGGGATGACTGTAGCTGTGCACCACTCAGTGTGCACGAAGCCTGAGGTGAGGGTATGATTAAACATGACACTTAGGTGAGGTGCCAGTTCATTTTGTAGTTCATGTAGTACACAGCCCAGGATGTCATCTGGTCCCATGGTATGACCAACTAAGGGAATCAAACGCCTTATCAATATCCAGATTAATAATAGTTAATTGTTTCTTGGTTTTGTTTGCAATATTTATTAGAGATAGTAGCTTAATAATATTGTTGTGCACTTTTCTATGTAAGATAAAGCCAGTTTGTTCAAAGTGTATTAGATCGGGTAATATATTCTATAGTCTTTTGGCCAGGATAGACATGAAAATTTTATAATCGATATTTAACAATGATATTGGTCTATAGGATGCACTAAGTTGGGGGTCCTTACCTTGTCTCAGAATGGGGGAAATTATTGAGTACTTCCACGAAGGAAAATTAAGTCTTGTTTAACCATGGAGAATGTGTTTAATAACTTTATTGTGTGCTCTAGAGGAATTTTATATATTTCTGGGGTTATCCCATCTAACTTTGGGGCTTTATTATCCTTCAGATTTTTAACTTGTTCTATTACTTCTGCTAAGGTTATTTGTTTATTTAGGGTACCATTTTATTGTTTTGATATTTTCTTGTAGAAATGTATCTACTACATCATCTGAATCTAGTGGTGATTGCATGTAATTGACTGACCAATAATGATTTCTAAAGGCTTCTAATATACCTCCTAAATCAATTGTTCTTTTTACTGTGTTATCATTCTTGTATTTAATTTCATTAATGTGATTTTGTTTATTAATTTGTTTTGATCTGATAGCTAGTTTATGTAAATGGCTGTGGTTTTCTAAGCTTATAGCAACTTTATGATTCAATATTTCTAAATATGTGTGGTTTACCTTAGAAATTTCAGTAAGTACTGCTTTAGCATTTGATTTTAAATTTAGTTTCAACTTATCTATTTTTTTATTTTTTTATTTTTATTTTACATTTGTTGACTGGGCTAGTCCAGCTAGATATATGTCCATTTTCAGTGGAGGCCCGGGGAGAAAAGCTCCACAAAAAACAACCAAATAGGACAAGACAAGATATTTACAGTATAAATTGGTACATTACAATACTTTATAACATATTACATATCTAGGATTTTATATTCTGTATTCCAGTAGGGAAAAAAATCTTATGTAAAAATAACCTAGATACAATAGTAGTTTGAGTTAATAATGGAAATTATATCTAAGAGATATAATAGATACTAAGGTCACACAAAGACCAAAAAAGAATAAACACTAGTGTTAGATGGATAGGGTCTACAAAAGCAAAATCCAAGGATACAATTATAGTGTTCATTCTCACAGGAGTTGTGGTCTTATATGAAAACGGTTGGTCATTCAATAATATATACATATTTACATAAGAAAAATCCTCAGAATGTTCAAACACACTATTATCAGCGAATAAACACAAGATCATGTTCATTAGAGGCTAGAAATCAAGGGAGTCTAGATATGGGTATGGTGGTTAGTCTGGGTTATCACAGGGGCATAGCCAGTGTGATTTGAGGTAGGGTTTGAGCTTGATTTTAAATAGGTTAACTGAGGATATTGAGGTTAGCTGACTTGGGAGGCTGTTCCAGGCTTTACCTACTGTATTAGAGAACAGGGTGTCACCAGCTGAGTTGTTGGATTTAGATATTTGTACAAGTAGTTTATTAGATGAGCGTAAGGTTTTGAGATGATTATAGGGGATAGCTAGGGATGTAAGTATGGGTGTATTCTGAGGTAGATACAGGATCTTATGGGCGACTATTAGTTGATTGAAAAGTATAAGATTTGGCAACTCTAACTATTCAAGATGATTCAGGTTGATACAGTGATGAGTTCTATAGGAGGACCAGCTGCAAATCTGGCAATATTGTTGTAGGAGGATGACCGCTTACTCAGATTACTTCTGCATATTTTGGTATAGATAGGGGAGGCATAGAGCAGGGTAGAGATAAGGTGGGTGCGAGCAATGGTGACCCTTGCTAGAGGAGTTAGAAAGGGTTTAATTCTGCAGAGGGAACCTAGTTTCTTATTTACTGTTTTTATGGTGTTATTAATGTGAGGTTCAAAAGACAACTTATTATCTATTAGTACTCTAAGTAGTTTGGTGGTTGGCTCAGGAGATATTATAGTTCCATTACTTGAAGTAATAGTAAAGTTAAGTGGGGAGGTTCTGCGAGTGGGGGTGAATAGTAGCATTTTAGTTTTTTTGGGGTTTAAGATAAGACACCTTTGTAGGAGCCAGTTTTTTACTGTGCTAAAGGTCTTTTGGGTTAGTGACTGAAGTTCTGATTGGGAAGTAGCAGAGCATATGAGTGTGGAGTTATCTGCGTATTGGATACAGTCAGCTTGTGGAATTACAGAATGGAGGTCATTTGTAAAGATGGAGAAGAGTAAAGGACCCAATATGGATCCTTGAGGGACCCCTAGGGCTACTGGGAGGTGGGAAGATAAAGTATTATCCCATAGTACAGCCTGTTCCCTATTATTTAGGTATGATTGGAACCATTGTATAGTAAGGGCATCCAATGATAGGTTTCTGAGTGTGTCTATGAGGAGGTGGTGGTTTACCATGTCAAATGCTTTAGACAGGTCGATAAAAAGGGCTGAGGACAGAGTATCATTATTACGATTACTATTAATGTGGTTAGTGAAGGTAAAGAGAGCAGAGGTGGTGCTATGAAATGGTCTAAAGCCATGTTGACAGGGTGCTAGTAAATTGTGATCAAGTAGGTAGGTTAACAGTTGTAAATGAATACATTTCTCCATTATTCTTGCCAAAGGAGATAGTATGGCTATGGGTCTGTAATTGGATATACTGTATTTTGGCTTGTATATCAGAAAGTACATTGTCCCATTCCTTTCTCCTTTGAAAATACCAAGCTTTAACTCCACTAAAAATGTGAATTTTAATGCATACTAGAGTATGATATTTTTTACTTCACTATTATTGGTGGTTTCTATAAATGCGTTTATTTCTTTTAATAACCACTCCTTAAAACCTTTTAACTTAGTAACATAGGCTGGGATTCTTTGAAAAATTATCATATCATCTTTTTTCACAGTCAAGGTGAACAAAAAGGCATTGTGGTCAGAGAGTGGACATGACTGTAGTGCAAAATCACTTATTTTAGAGTAAAGAGTGTTAGACACAAAAATCTTATCAATATTAGTTTGTGTGCTGAATCAGAAAGAATAATGAGTGTATTGAAGTGAATTTTGAACTCTTAAATTATGCATGTCTCTAAAATTCATTGAGGCTATAAAACTGTTTACCTTTTTAGCTTGTGTCATTAGTTTAACCTTACTATTTTTAGAGGTCTCTTCATCTGATAACAAGCAATTGAAATCTTCCGCCAGAATAATTTCTCCCTTTGCATGTAAAGTAATGAGATCCAAGTATTTCTTCACTTATTTAGTTCCTAGACCAGGAATCCAATAGGAGTTTACCAGTGTGAAGCATTTCTTATTAACTTCTAGCACTACTAAGCTTAACATTCCATCTTTATCTGAAAAGGTGTTTAAAATTTTAGGTAGTGTATAAGTATTATTCCATAGTATAAGAGTACCTCTCCTTTTGGCTCTAAAGCAGGCATTTGTGAGAACTGTAAAACCATTAAATGATCATTTTTGCAAATCCTTCTCCAGCAAGTGGGTTTCCTGCAAGAAGATTAACTGAGCTCTGTGCATTTTAATGAATTTAATTAAAACAGCTCTTTTGACATTATTTAAGCCATTAATATTTAATTATACGTTTTTATATATCATAATTTGTTAAAGTTATATTTAGAGCATCAATAATACCTTCCAAGTATAATGACTTGAAGTAATTCATGAAGTTATGTATCATGGATGAGTCAAAAATCATTAGAAACAAATTCTGAAACCAATAACTAAGAAAACATACATACATGGAACCTAACGTTCCAGGTTTAGTTACTAAATTAACTAAACCACCCTTTAACACCATCTCACACACCAAAAACATAATAAATAGCTTCTGCTTTAATTGTAGTATATACAAACAGTAAAGCATTTCTAAGGTAGCTCAGACAAATATGAACATAAAAAGTCCATCAGGCAATCACAGTGGATTTGTATGTAATATTGTGTAAACCACTACTAGGTATTGGAAAATAAGGAGTCAGTTTCACCAATTAACCTAGTTGCTTTATCGGTATAAGCTTATAATACCTATATATTTTATACCTGTATTACAGTCTCTTGTGTTTATAACTATAGCAATACAGTAGTTATACCAGTTTACTTATTTCCCCTTCCCCTTCCCTTTTTATAACTTTATATGTTCAAGTAGTAGTGTGACGGCGGTGAGGTCTGCGGTGGGAGTGACAGATGCGTTTAAGGTGGAGGTGGGATTACATCAAGGATTAGCTCTGAGCCCTTTCTTATTTGCAATGGTGATGGACAGGTTGACAGATGAGATCAGACAGGAGTCCCCGTGGACTATGATGTTTGCAGATGACATTGTGATCTGTAGTGAGAGTAGGGAACAGGTGGAGGAGACCATGGAGAGGTGGAGATATGCTCTAGAGACGAGGAATGAAAGTCAGCAGGACTAAGACAGAATATATGTGTGTGAATGAGAGGGAGGATAGAGGAATGGTGAGGATGCAGGGAGTAGAGGTGGCGAAGGTGAATGAGTTTAAGTACTTGGGATCAACAGTTCAAAGTAATGGTGAGTGTGGAAGAGGTGAAGAAGAGCAGGCAGGATGGAGTGGGTGGAGAAGAGTGTCAGGAGTGATTTGTGACAAATGAGTACCAGTAAGAGTGAAAGGGAAGGTCTACAAGAGGGTAGTGAGACCAGCTATGTTATATGGGTTGGAGACAGTGGCATTGACAAAAAGGCAGGAGTCAGAGCTTGACGTGGCAGAGTTGAAGATGTTAAGATTTGCACTGGGTGTGACGAGGATGGACAGGATTAGGAATAAGTACATTAGAGGGTCAGCCCAGGTTGGAAGGTTTGGAGATAAAGCCAGAGAGGCAAGATTATGTTGGTTTGGACATGTGCTGAGGAGGGATGCAGAGTATATTGGGAAAAAGATGCTAAGGATGAAGCTGCCAGGTAACAGGAAAAGAGGAAGGCCTATGATAAGGTTTATGGATGTGGTGAGAGAGGACATGCAGGTGGTTGGTGTGACAGAGCAAGATGCAGAGGACAGGAAGAAATGGAAACAGTTGATCTGCTGTGGTGACCCCTAACGGGAGCAGCCGAAAGAAGAAGATGTTCAAGTAGACTGGTATTCATGAATGGAAAGAAGAAAGGGAGGAAGGAAAAAAAGGGGGGACCATATGTTGGTGTATTAATACTAATTGAACAGAATAAAGTGACATAGAACATTTTAACAATCCATTCCTACAGTGTATGTGGTCATACAAAGATTTGAATCATAGTATCATAACTATCATTGCAACTGAGTCTGGTTATATTGCTTTAAATCTGCATCAATGAGAATACGTCATATAGATTAAAGTTGCTTAAGCATGAAATCAGCAGAAGGAGAAGGAGACTCAATCCTATATATATATATATATATATATATTTGCATTCACAATATTAAAGAAATTGGTTGTTTAAGTAGTCAAATATTAATATATTATAATTTACGACATGCTATCAAAGCAAAGAATGGTATCCTGTCAGACTTAGTGTTTAAAAGCAACAGACATACAGTAGCATTAAAATGCAATTTTACTCATTAGACTAGTAAATTAATCATTCCATTAAAGTCCTAGCTTCCTAAAAATACATATTTAAAATGATTCCATACATTTAGATGCATAAAAGATGAAAAAAAACAACCAAAAAAAACAGTTACTTTTTCTTGTAGTTTCATTTTCAGCTTTACTTCCTGGTTTCTGAGTCATGCATGAGTTCAAAGGCTGTGTGATGTTATCGCTCACTGTATTCTTGCTTCTGGCTTCTCTAACATGCTGCTAGTGCCCTGTAGATGCTCATGCACATGAAGAAACAATCACAGAGCCTTAGAAAAGGCATTTTTGGTGGGAATTTCAAACAACTAAGTTTTCTCCATTCTAAAGAAGCATATAAAGTGCACGAGCAGCCTCCACAGTGAAAAAAACATGAACAGCCCTTCTCTAAAAATGTTGGGAAAGTAAGATTTTCCCCATAAATGGATGCCAGACTACTAGCAGCACTGAACATTAGCTCTGCTTATAACATTTTTATTCTGACAGGAAATGTAATCTAATTTTTGGAAATACTAATCCAAAAGTATATCAGAGGATTTGTGAATATAGGTCCTTTATTATTTTCAAAAATGAGTACTAAAACATATGTTTTTATTATTTTTTCCTGTCAAGAAGTTTTTCCTCAAGAAATCCAAGTATGATTAACTCAAAAAAAAACTCTCATCAGGACAGAATGGTAAAGAAGGAGCTGCAAACATTAATAACTACTATTCAAGAACTATCTATAAAATGGACAAAGTAGAGAATAAAATTGATACTATTAAACAAGACTGTAGTAAGCAGCTGGACATTCTTAGTGAAATGGCTAAAAAGCATTCTGAACAAATTGCTTTTATAGAGGAATCTGTAACAGATATGGATGGCAGACTGATGGAATGTAAAAGTCAAAATGAGTTTCTTTTTAAACAGAATACAAAACTAACAGAAAAGCTGGAAGACCTAGAAAGAAGGTCATGGAGAAACAACATTAGAATCTATGGAGTACCAGAAAAGGAAGAGGGAACTGATATGATACACTTTCTTAATAACTGGCTTCCAGCAGCACTAAATATTCCTGAAACCCTTTCCTTCGGTATAGAGAGGGCTCACCGGTATCCAGCAAAACCTGCTTCAACAGTTTCTCCTAACCCCAGATCCATCATTGTTAGATTTTTGTCCTCCCAAGATAAGGATTTGGTTCTGAAGTCTGCGTGGAATATTTCTCCCATCAAGATAAAGGACAAACTTGTTCATTTTGACTATCTCTGGGATTCATGAAGCTTGCACCAGGTGCAGGTGTACCGTTGCCATTCCAACACCAAATATGGCCGGCGAGCTATCCAAGTACGAGCAGTTTCCATGTGCACTACCTGCGTACTCTACGCCAGCACAGCTCCCGGCCTCTGTATGCTAATTACCCCATGTGCAGCAGTGTAGCATGTAAATGAAGGTATTTAGCAATCCAGGAAGCGGTTCAAGCATAGTGTAAGCATGCAGAAATGTAAACAGTAAAAAATGGTTTACATTATTGAAAACATAAAATCGGAGCCATGACCGCTGGCCAAACACACATATTATATTGTTAATATTTGCCACTGGCAAAATGTATAGCCATTGGCATAAAAAACATGTACAAAATATAAAAATAACATTTAAATTTTTTTTCGCACTATTGCGAAGTTTAAGCTTAGGGCAGCGGCGCACAAATGGGATCGCAAGGAAAATAGAAAAATATAGAATAAAACTGCAATGCAACACATATCATGATTTCCCCATAATAGTCAATGGCAGGCATGTTACACCACACCATGGTGCAAGGGTTGCTAAGGGGCTGTGTCAGTGTTATGCACGGTATCTAGGAATGAGTAGGCAATTCCATGCAAATGAGAGGAGTTATAGTGAATCACAGATTCCCCGTTGGTGTAAGAATGCACCACACAGCGTAGTGTTATAACACCGAAGTGTGCCCATGAGATAAAAATGACAACAACAGAAGGGTGTGTCACCTTTGCTGTAAGCACATTGAAGCATTGTTAATCTGGTTTGCCCGTAGTTAAGCAAAACTGCAGGAAAGGGGTGTGTTGAACTGGGTTTAGCTTTGCTTAGCTGAGAGCACACAAGGTAACTGAGTATGCATGTGAACAGAGATTAAAACATGCTTAAACTCGGTAAATGGGTTTGCTCGGTGTGCACTGGAGCTGAAACAGGAAGGATATAGGAAAAAATAAGGAAATACTGCAGCAGGGGAATTGGAGTACAAATTACTAATTAACACCTAGGAACCTACAGTGGGCCATTGACAACAGCTAACAAGGCTGCAAGTAGCTACCTGCAGAACAGGAAAGGGGAGGGGCTGTACTGTAAATAAAGCAGTAAAGTGCCACAGCAGAACAAAGCAGAATTGCATTATATCATCTACAAAACACATTTTGCAACACATGACTGGGTAGGGAAAGTACAAAACAGGAAAGTTGGCAGGTGGATGCCTTCCTGACAATGGGAGGGGATCCAGGTTTAAAAGTGAATTAAAGAGCAACAAATTAATTAAGGCAGGCAATCATAACTCCACACTACAGGCCCCACTCTTGCAGTACTCACTGTAAAACCCATAATTAAGATACCCTGCAGCTGGAATTGCTGATACACAGCCAATGACATCAGCAGCATCCATAGCACAAAAATATAAAGTGTGAAAACACCTCACACACACTTGTGTATTCCCATACAATCTGCACAATTGCTGTATACATACGGCGAACTTTTAATATGTGCATGTTAGGGGCTGCTGTAGCTTTGATCTACCAACATGTGATGGAGACTGAAGGTGGTGTGGAGGATGATGCTGACAAACACCTCAGGCACCAGAGGAGGAGAAGAGTGTTCAGACCCAGGGTAACCTACCAGGGGCTACATGATCTGGAGATAGTAGAGTGTTGCAGGGTGGACAGGGACACCCTACAGCAACTTGTGGAGCTGTGTAGACCATGCCTCAGAGCCAGAACAAACAGTGGGGAACCCATCCCAGTGGATACAAAGATATGTGTAAGCCAGAGAATACTAGCCACAGGTATCTTTCAAAGGCCAACTGGGGATATCATGTGGATCTCACAGGCATCAGCATCCAGGGTACTTCACCAGTTCCTGGATGCCATGTTACCACATGCCAATGAGAACATATACTTCTCCTGAATGCAGGAGGAGTTGGCCAGCAACATGCGTCTCTTCCACCATGTGGCAGAATATCTGGGGGTACTGGGTGCAATAGACTGCACACACATACACATCAAGTTACAACCCAGTGAGCAGGGTAGGCGCATCAACTGCTAGGTCATGTGCAATGCCCAGAGCATTATCATGAATGTGTGTGCTGGCAGCCCTGGAAGCTATCACGACTCCTGCATCTGGCATGCCTCACAGCTGTATCAGATATTTGCAGGGGGGACATCCCATATGGCAACCTGGTGGTGGATGCTGGCTATGCACTGGAACCGTGGATGATGACTCACATCAGAAATGCACACACATCCATGCAAGAATGCCATAATGAGGCACACACACAAACCAGAATATTCATAGAGCGTGGGTTTGGGATGCTTAAATCATGGTTCCGTTGCTTGGACAAATCTGGTGGAGCCTTGCAGTACTCTTCAGGCACGTTTGACCACATCTTCATAGTATGTGCCATGCTAGACAATATTATCCTGCAGAAACAACTGCAGCAGGGACAGAATGGTGAAGGCCCTCACAGCCCATCACCATTGCCAAGGGCCACACAGGCACAGAGGTACTCAGACCATGAACACCTTGAGCCAGACCCAGTAGGCAGATGGAGGCATGCCCAGTATGCCCATGCCTTGGCAAGGAGGGAACATATAGCACACACACTGACAGTGTAGGCACCTAGGGACTGACACCTTTCTCTACCTGCACACACAGTAAAAATGGATGGCACACACACAAGACTACCTGTAAATTGTCATGTATATGCAGTCTACTGTGTGCATCCAACATATGCAGCCCTCAACTATTGCAAACACAACTGCTATTGGCACAAGGTAAGTCAACACCTGAACAGTAAATTGAGCTATCAGCATGTGCTGATACTGTATGTATAGGTTCATAGGTTCATAGGTAGATACTTGGCTAACTGCCTGAGGGCATTCATAAGCCTAGGCAAAATGTGTCAGCTTTTGCCACCCCATTGATTAATTAACTGTCCCTCTGTGGAGCAGAGCCATTGGCAGGATCTCTGGGGTTTATCTACTGTTCCCCATCCACTCTTCAAGGTTTTTCTTGAAGAGTGTTAGTGAGGGGCTCTGTATAATGTAATTAGGGATGTTGTTCCAAAGCATAGGGAGTTTCTGTGACAGGAATCTGTCCCTCCAGCATGTTCTAGTTATTGTTGTGGCAAGGTTTAGCTCACTACAGCATGTAGCTCACCGTGACATGGATTCCCATAGGTGGAGATTATCCATCAAACCTGAGTTGGACATGGCTTTGTAGGGCAGCAGAGATCATCTCTGAGTAAACGAGATGCCACTGAGTAAAGCAGGAGTTTATTCAGTCTGGCTGTATAGGACATATGTTTGAGGCCAGTAATCTTCTTGGCGAGGTAAGTTCATGGTCCTTCCAGCTGTCGGAAGTGTCTTCTGAGGTACATCCTAAATGGGTTATTATACTCTATGATGGGACTGATGAGTGATGAGTAAAGGGGCACTATAACCTCAGTATGCCTAGATGCGAACCCTTTAGTAATCAGATGGCCTACATAGAAGGATGTCCTAACTACTTTGGAGATATAATTGTCAAAGGAGAGAACACTAACTACCTTAGTCCCCAGATCCCCTATTACCTCGTCTGTATTAAGGTGACTGCCACTTATGTGTTAATATGTGGGTGTTTAGTTTTTCCCAAATGGAATGATCATGCAGTTTGTGGCACATGGCTTGAGGCCATGACTTTGACACACTGTGTCGGTTTCTGTGAGGCCCTTTGAAGGATGTCTGTGTCATCTGGACTGTCAGTTATGGCTCCCAGTTTGCTGTCATTGCCAAACATTGTCTGCCATAGTCCACCCGTGTTTGTCTGTACCTCTGAGAAGTATATGCCAAACATTAGGAGTCCCAGGACTGAGTCCTGTGGGACACCAGTTGTGACTGGTTAAGAGTTGGACCTGGAGGCTGCTTGCCTTACCATGTGGGTTCTGTGTGTAAGCCTGTTGGCAACCCATCCTGTGATGTATGGGTTTATGTACAGGATGGTGAGTATATCAATAATACCTGAGTGGGGAATGGTGTCAAAAGCCCTGGTGAGGTCCAGGTATCATGTGGGAACCACCTCTCCCCTCATCTAATGCCTTGGTGACTGTCTGTAAGACATCAAACAGGTTCAGTAGGCATGATCTGCACTCAACCAAGCTGACCTGGGTTGGGTCAAGTGTTTGGAGGTTACCAATGTCAATGTTAATGAGTGCCATGAGGATGCAGTCCATAGCTTTGCAGACCAGGCTAGTCAGGCTTATGGGGTGGAAGTTACCAGGGTCAGTTGTGTTTCCACCTTGGTGGTGTGGAATAACCATAGCTATGTGCCATTGTATGGGCATGTAGCCTGTGTAGAGGCTGAGGTTAAAAAGCTTAATTAGTTGGGGGGTTAGTTCATCTTGTAGTGTTTGCAAAACGCAATCTGGGACACCATCTGCCTCCATTGGTGGTGTGTTTTGTCGTTTGAGAGGGCTATTTCCACCTGTGTGTCTCTGATGTCTGGGATACTGTACTTTTCAGGTATTGTAGTGGGCTCTTTAGGGGATGAAGTTTGCACTGAATGCATCTGCAAGGATGTTGGCGATATCAGTAGGTTCAGTATATTTTGTGCTATATTGGACCGGCTCAGTGCAAATCTGTGTGTTACCCTTAAATCTGTGTGTTACCCCTTAGATCCTTGACATAGCCAAAGAAGGCTTTGTGGTTATCTTTTGAATCTTTGCCTATTTTTCTATTGAAATTAGCCTCTGATGATTTCATGAGGGACCTAAGTCTCTTACTAATACTGGTCACGGATGTCTTTCCTTCTTGGGATTTGCTGTTTTTTTGGACTACTGTCCTACTTCTGTTGTATAGCCTGTTTATTGCAGAGGTCCACCAGACTGGTGTCCTTGTCTTGGAGGAGGGAGTCTTGGTTTACCAGTGATGGCACGATCCATACATCCTTGTAGGTGTTTAGAGAGTGCATTTGTAAATCTTTCTGTATCTTGAGCTGTGTTTTTCCTTAGCATGGGAGCTGTGAAACCTCCCACCTCTGTCTTTAGTAGTGTAAAGTTAGCTGTAGGACAGGTTTTCACTGTGGTTTCCTTGGGTAGGGGAAATGGTTGGGTGTGGAAATCATTAATGAATTAGTTCATGGGCAGATCTAACCAGTGACCAGTTTACCTCTGCTGTGGTGTACCTGTCACCCATGTTGGTGATTACTACTTCTAGTATGTTTCCACCTCTGGTTAGGGAGTTTACCATCTGATACAGGGCATTTGAGGAGATAAAGTCCAGGAAGCGCTGGGGCTGGAAGTGAGTACTCGAGTACGTTTCCCAGTTAATGGTAGGGTATTTGAAATTGACTAATACCAGGGTGTTCGGTAGGACTGTCATGTTTTCCACTGTCTCCAGATAGGTTGAGTGGTGGTCCTGGGTCATGGAGGGTGATCTGTAGCAGGCCACAGTTTGCATTGCAGTCGTGGCTGATGTAGCTGCACATGGATGATCTCAGAGGTATCATGCTGCCTCACTAACCTGGAGATGTAGGTATCCCTGATGAATATGGATGCACCCCCTCCATGTCTGTGTCAGTCCATGTTCTGTGGCCGAAATGTGTGTTACAGGTTGTAGTCCGGTAGTGCTGGTGTGCTCTCAGGAGCCTTAAACAGGTTTCAGTTACTGCACAGATGTTGACGTTGTCCATACTGAGGAGTGCTGTGAATGCATGCATTTTGTGATTACAACTCTTGGCATTGAGTAGCATAACCCTCATTGATTTTGCTATTGTGCTGTTTACAGAGGTGGGATTCATCTTTGAGCCTTGCCTAAAAGAGGCACCATGGAGGTGCCAAGAGCCTTGGTCAGTATTCAAAAGCCTAAGTCTGACACATGCAAGCCAGTATGGTATTGTTGCATGCATGTTTCCCATCTGTGCTTGTTTCATATTTAATGTAGGTAACCTACTGGTAAACAATAGAAAGCCTTATACTGATACAAATCTTCTAGATTCCAAGATAGGCTTTTGGAGTGATTAAGTATCAGTGTTCTGTATTTTCTTGCTGTACTTAACTGTTTTCTGACTACATGGTGATTTCTCACTGTATATTGTGATCTGAAAGCACTGTTTATTCACATATTATTTCTGTGATGGCCTGCACTTTAGAGGTTTGCAGGTAGGTAGTAGGCTATATGCCCAAGGGGATTTAGAAGCATAGCTACAGTGTGTTGGCTTTCTCTGCACCATTGATGAAGTAACTGAAGTGATTCCAGGCAGAGTTGCCAGAAGCTGTTAAAGACTGGGGTGGAGGAGGGTGATAGGGGCACTTAGTGATCTACAAAGGGCATGTTAACGTAAAAAATCAACCCCATTCAATTTCCCCAACAGGTTTTTCAGCTATAAAACTGGAGGGGCTCCCCCTCGCCCTGGCTGCATGGTTCTGGGACACATGATCCCAAGGGTGTATATTCTGTTACCCATTCACACATCAAGGTTTTTCTTGAAGTGTGCCAGTGAGGGGCTATGCCTAATGTAGTTAGGATTTTAATTAATAGTCTCTCACTTCATTTGTTATGTTTTTATTTCAAGAGTAAGTGAAGCTCAGTGGGTTTGGGTGCCTCCGCCCTTTGCTTAGCTTAGCTTACACATAGAAATCATCTAAATAGGAAATAGGCAGAAGCAACGTTAATGTCAATAGTGTAATAGTTACAGCATTTGCATAGTATCTGTGCATTCGTGGTTCAAATCCTAATAAAGTCAGAGATATTTCTCATGTTAAAAGGTATACCTTAACCACAGCTTGCATATTTAGGTAGTAATCTTCAGTACAATAAACATCTGAAACACCCATATAAACCCACGTATGCCTGTGAGTAAAGTTAACAGAGATTGTAATGTTATGTAAGCACATAGTGCGATAGTACTTCACTGAAATATATATATATATATATATATATATATATATATATATATATCCTGAGAAATTAGCAGATGTGACCGTGTTTACGCGCACAGGTTATACATTTATAAATTTCATTTAACTGTGTTCATCTGCTGCTTTAATGTTGCACAAACACTTTTAAACATGTTTACAACTGCTTAAATGAGCCTTATTCTGGAGTACAGAACATTTTTAAAGCATTGCAGGTCTTGAACCCTGGACCATGCACACCATAGTCATGGAACTTGCTACTAAGCCATCTGAGCTGTATACATGTTGCATGGTTTTTACACTACACCTTTTACTATAGAAATTCCACAGTACTGACCACAAATGGGACAGTCACTTTGTGTACATATGTACAGTACATTGTAATGTACTATAGTTTGTGAATCAACATATACAAGTCTACATCCCCTGGATTCATGAAGCTTGCGCCAGGCGTAGGCGTAGAGTAGGCGGCATAATGCCAAATATGTCCGCCGAGCGATTCAGGTATGAACCAATCCCACGTGCACTACCGGAGTACGCCAGAGCTATGCAGCCCTCGGCATAGGTATGCAAATCACCCCATGCGCAGTGTCACACCATGCTAATGAAGGCATACAATGATTCACGAAGTGGTGCAGGCGTAGCGCAAGCCCATAGAAATGTAAACCAAAAAACACGGTTTACATTTTCCCAAACAGAACATCGGAGTTATGGAAGCGGACCACACACATATATTACAATGTTAACATATGCCAATGTACAAATACACAGCCAGTGGCACAAGAAAAGATACACAACACCTAAAAAACAACATTTAATGTCATGTCCACAGTAACGCACAGTACAACCACAGGGCATGTGTGTGCAAACAGGAATACAAAGGAAATATATAAAAATGGCAGAAAATCGCAATGAAAGACAAATTAGGATTGCACCATAATATGCAATGGTAGGCATGGCTCACCACAAGCAAGGCGCAAGGGTTGCCAGGGGCCCGCGACAGTGTTCAGTGCTGTAACTATGAATTAGTAGTCAATGCCATGCAAATGAGGCAGGTAATACTGAATCGCAAACGTCCCGCCGGATTAAGGATGTACCTGATGGCACAGCGCTATAACACTGAGGAGTGTATCAAAGGTGATACATGACATCAGCAGAGGGGTATGCCACCATATCAGTAAGCACATTGGAGCAATGCAAATCTGGCCTGGCCATTGCTAAGCAAAGCTGAAGGACAGGGGTGGGGAGGAGGGTATAGAACCGTTTAGCTGAGAGCACACATGGTGCCCAAAAGTGCATGTGTACGGGAATGAACTTGTACCCGAAACCCGGTAAGCGGATGCACGTGCTGCGAACAATAGCACAAACAGGAAGGTCAGGGGAAGAAAAGAAGGAAATGCTGAAGCAGGGTAATTGGCATACTAATGAGCAATTAACACCAATCAACACACGGCGGCCAATCAATGGCAGTAGATAAGCCTGCATGCAGAAACCTGCAAAACAGGATAGGGGAGGCATAGGATTGCAAAGAAACGTGTGGAGGACCTGGAATGTAAAGATAGGAGAACTGTCATAGCAGAGCAAAGCAAACCCACAGTAGATCGGCAATAGCACACATTATGCAAGATAAGCCAGGTCTAGGAAAGTACAAATGAAAGCAGGCAGTTGGATGCATGCCAGCAAACGGTAGGTGTAACGTGCACAAATGTAAACGGAAGGCAGGAGGTAATTCACAGCATCCAAATGTAATGCAACACCAAAGACAGCACAATAGCGGTTTCATAAATAAAACACAGAAGATACCCTGTAGCCACGATCGTA
This sequence comes from Protopterus annectens, assembly GCF_019279795.1. NCBI lineage: Eukaryota > Metazoa > Chordata > Ceratodontiformes > Protopteridae > Protopterus > Protopterus annectens. The sequence goes on along the minus strand of NC_056727.1, from coordinate 834,688,217 downwards.
CATACACACCCTATGACATCATCAGTGTTCACAGCAAAACAGTATAAAGTGTGAAAGCACCCAACACACACCTGTGTATTCCCAAACACCGCACCATAGGTGTAAACAGACAGGGAACTTTTAAAATGTACATGTTGGGAGCTGCCATAGCTATGATTCATCAGCATGTGTTACAAACCGACGGTGTTGTGGAGGATGATGCCGACAACCACCGTAGGCCTCGGAGGAGGAGAAGAGTGTTCAGACCAAGGATAACCTACCAGGGTCTACATGATCTGGAGATAGTAGAGTGTTACAGGGTGGACAAGGACATCTTACAGCAAATAGTAGAGCTGTGCCGGCCACGCCTGAGAACCAGAAACAACAGAGGGGAACCCATCCCAGTGGACACAAAGGTATGTGTAAGCTTGTGAATACTAGACACATGTACCTTTCAAAGGCTAACTGGAGATATAATGGGGATCTCACAGGCATTGGCATCCAGGGTACTATACCAGTTCCTAGATGCCATGTTACCACATGCCAATGAGCATATACACTTCCCCCGAACTCAGGAGGAGTTGGCCAGCAATATGCGTCACTTCCACCGTGTGGCAAACTACCCGGAGGTACTGGGTGTGATAGACTGCACACACATACAAATTAAGTCACCACCCGGTGAGTATGGTAGGCGATACATAAACTGCAAGGGATTCCACTCCATCAACTGCCAGGTCATGTGCAATGCCCAGGGCATTATCATGGATGTGTGTGCTGGCAGCCCTGGAAGCTACCATGACTCCCATATCTGGCATGCCTCACAGCTGTATCAGGTATTTGTCAGGGGGGACATCCCACAAGGTCACCTTGTGTGGGATGCTGGCTATGCACTGGAGCCATGGATGATGACCCCCATCAGAAATGTACACACACCAATGCAAGAATGCCATAATGAGGCACACGCACAAACCAGAATCATCATAGAGTGTGTGTTCGGGATGCTGAAATCACGGTTCCGGTGCTTGGCACATCTGGTGGAGCCTTGCAGTACTCTCCAGGCACATGTGCCCACATCTTCATAGTATGTGCCATGCTACATAATATGATCCTGCGGAAACAGCTGCAGCAGGGTCATAATGGGGGAGGGCCTCACAGCCCACCGCAAGTGCCAAGGCCAACACAGGCACAGAGGGATCCAGACCATGGACACACTGTGCCAGCCCCAGTAGGCAGACAGAGGCATGCCCAATATGCCTACGCCTTGGCAAAGAGGGAACGTATAGCACATACCTTGACAGTGTAGGCTCCCACAGACTGACACCCCTCCCCACCTGCACACAGTAACATAGATGGCACACAAACATGACTACCTGTAAATTGTGATGTATAGGTGGCCCACTGTGGAATCCTACATAGGCAGCCCTTAAACATTGTACATGCAACAGCCATGGGAAATTGGAACTGTCAACACCTAAACAGTAGATGCGCCCATCAGCATCTGTCGCTGCTGTGTGTATAGGTTCCCAGGTACATCGGTAGGTACACGCCCGATTGTCAGGGGCAAAACACCAAACGGGGCAAACAGTGACACCCGTCACCACAACATCGAGTAAGCAACTGTCACATACTGGAGCAGAGGCAATCATAGGAGCACATATGTGTAAACACTGTCCTAAACACAGTCATCACGGATTACCCGCCGCGTTACTAAGGGGCTCCACAAAATGTAATCATGGATGTAGTGTCAAGGCAGGGGATGTACCCATGACAGGCATTAGTCACCCCGGCATGCTGCATCCACGATCATATGAAGGTGTAGAAAATTATCGGGTGTACCTAATTGTGATATACATACCCAGTGCTGGAGTACAACCAGTAAACATCACATGGACATACCATTAACTGGACTCATCAAGTTGTAAACTAACGGAGTCATCCATGTGAGTGTAGTGTGGAGTAACTGCTGTAGTGTACTGCACATACAAATTGACATAATTCGTGTACAACTCCCAGATGCCCAAGTGGTACATGCAGCGACTGTCGTGCATGTTCCCGGTCCCACGTCCCGCAAGGGATGTCACATAATCCCGACGGCACAGGTAATGCATTCCGGATGCAGGTCATTGGAATATGTGTAGCACACGTTAGCGGGAATAAGTGTTGCCCACAGCTGGTAAGCAATGTTTAAATATGACTATATGGATATGCGTAAAACAGGGCTAAGTGTCACCGACCACTGCGCAGATCACGGTCAATGATGTACAGAACAGGTGACACCAGCATTAGTCACCCCTGAACAAATAGCACCTGCTCTGAAGGGTTAAACGACCACTGCCAGGAGTGGAACAGGCAGTCATGTACACGATCACCCAACACTATTGCTTGGCAAGATGTACATACGGTAGGGTTGCCACAGTTCAAATGACCAATGTGGGACATACGCCAGATATCAGCAGGATGACACACACCCGGCCAGGATGAAAACCAGAATGACAGTGTTTTGCATAGATAAAAAGCTTATAGTCTAGTAATGGTATCAGGTACGTGTTCCGTGTCCTGTAACATGTAGGTGGGTCAGATACAGAATAAGTGTGTCATGCAACTATGACATAAACTATAGGGAATATGTTTGTCCCAAAGTTGCAGGACATTTGCTATGTTCACAAATATTTAGCAGGACACAACTGCACAAAGAGGGATTGTCCCTCGCAAAGTGGGATGGGAGGTAATCTTAACCTATGGCAGGTGTGTAATGTGACAGGTACAGACACAAGCGTGGAGTCCAGGAAACACAGTATACACTGACAAACACACAATGAAAGGCGTGCCTGTCACCACCCCTGTCCGATATATATATATATATATATATATATATATATATATATATATATATATATATATATATATATATATATATATATATATATATATATATATATATATATATATATATATATATATATATATACATATATATACACATATACAGATAGAAAAGGCAATAGTGTGATATATGTCGATATACAAGGGGTCACTGGCATCTGCAAATATATAGATAGGTCGATGACATTCTAAACACCTTTGAGGTACAAATAAACAGGATACCGCCAACTATGGAATGTGTCACACACTGACACGCGTAACCAGGAGGATGAAAGACATTAAGAACACAGTACTGGAACAGTAGAACCACGAGCAATAGGACGATAGTAAGGACATGTAGTCACCCCTGTCGGCGGTGCGGTCCACGTAGGTACCGTGTACAACTGCGGTTGTGAGTGATGTAGCCTGTGTATGTATGTGTTGAGGGTGCCATGTGTGTTCCCGTGTGACTAAAGTGTGTGTGTGTCTGCATAGTGTGTCTGTAGGTGGCAACTCAGAGGTAGATGATTACTGTAGGTGCGGGTATAGCTATCCATAGGCATGCGGTAAACACTTGTCCCACATTGCGAGGAACAGCCCCCCCTGGGCAGGTGTGTCCTGACATGAAACATTAGAAAGGGCAACTGTCCATGAGTGTAGGACATTAGTATGTCCCACATAATATGCAATAGTTGCAGTAAATACTCATGCCTGTATGTAAGAAATGGAAATGTTACATGCAAACCGATAAGTAGTGAAGGACCAAGAACAACAGGTATGTAATGAGGATAAAAGTATGTACTATCCTGTGTACTGACCGTGGCCATATGTCAGCCTGTAAACACCACTGTGTGACCTGCAAGTGTCCAACTATGGCCATATGAAAAGGTGGCAAGCCATGTGACAGAGGGTCTGACACCAACACCACTGCAATGACTGCAAATATCTGGGACAGACATACATGGGATAGCGTTCATTTACAAATATCCCTGCACATATCGCCGTACATCCGGAGGTATGGAAGTATCAACCGCACCTGCATACCATATAGAAACCAATTAACAATGGCCCAAAGTAAATTCCCATAATAGAAGTCTATTAAGTGATAGCACTGTAATTAGGGAAGAGGCCCACACATATATATGGACTACGTGAAATGCAAGCCCCACAAAACCATATATGCTACGTACACCCTACATCCCCACACTGTAAACAATAGCAATACAGACCGTAACCACAGCCCAAACATCTAGTTAGTCAATTACATCTGCTGAACCGTTGGCATACCTTGTGAGAGACATTTAAAGGCGCCATGCAAAATTGTATCCGTGGTATAACGGAACAAACGGCGATGTTACAGGTGTTTGCAATAGTCCTTTATCAGACGGGTAGGATGACAGGTACAGTCACAGGTAGAACCACATACTCAAGCCATCACACACAATCCACGGGGGACATGACTCCAAAATAGACTTGGCTCTACACAAAGCAGTTGCAATTACACACAACAAAACACAATACAGGCCGTCTCCCCGAAGGCAGGGCAAATTGCCAATGCCCAGGTGGAGAATTCAATTATACCCCACTGCTGCTGCATAACTGGTGAATGTAGTAGCTGCACAGCTGAAGTGCATGTAATTAGTCACACCGGACCACCAATTGGCGGCAGTAAACCACATGTTGCAGGTATAGACGTATATAAGGATGACTTGCCAGATATGCAAACTGTATGCTCATACCGTATAACAGTTTAAAGAGTGATACAGAAGAGCGAGATAGCGATGAAACACCAGAACTATATCAAGGTATGTATAACACTAACTGTATGTATAGTATATTCTGTATTACGTAATGTCAGTATATGCATAGCCTGGTTTGCAGTAATTAACAGTGTCCGCCATGCATAAAGTGGGGAATGGTATTTATGTAGTGATGTCTCACTGATCGTACTAATGCTTGTAGAAGATGTGTGTCCAGCAGTGGGCCATACGGTAAACAGCACAGACACCACAAGGGATGCAACATGACAGCATTAAACAGAACAATGTCATACGACCTGCCGTCAGTGGCAGGGTATGTCCAATAAGTACGTGCCATAGCAGGGGATAGTATATGTAGATATACTGTAACAGTAAGCATGTGTATGGGCATATAATGTCCATGACATGTCTAAGGTGGACCCTCTGTGCAAGTAATGGTTGTATTACGGGATACCATGTAAAACGTGTAATGTATAGTACAGTAGATTGATACGTCAAATATGTTACACAGGAGAACAGGCATATGATGCATAACAAAGGTATCGTATAGTGATGTGAGTAGTATGTAATTAAGATATGTATAAACAGTTATGATTAAATAGCTATGTACTCAACTCTGTGCATTTGCAAAGGACACAAACATTACTCCCATACTAGAATAGCAGAAGAGATGTGACAGACAAACATGAACATGACTGGCATGTAAAATAACAGTATACATATGGCCCATAGTCACAGGACATTGTAACAGCATGACAGCCAATCTAACTGGAAGGGCTATACCAGTAACCATGCACAAAGGACATGTAATAGCTGCACAGGTTCATAGTGGGGTACCATGCAGTCTGGCAAGTCAATGAGTAACAACTACAGTGTGCACACCAGTGGCACCTCTCCAGGGTAGTGTCCTGTGAACAGAAGAGCCATGTGTAACCTGCATCACTGCACAGTACAGCCACTGCAGTGATCCCTGGTGTACATGTGTCCACCATTCAGCAAGCGAGGTATCACATGAACAATGCTACTGACTGTTCATGCATGATGTACATAGGAATCATGTCCCAAAGCATGGTGAGTGTCCAGTCTGGGAATGCAACCCCCAAGCACATGCCACACACAGTCGCATGTGTGCACATATCCATGAGCATCATGGTCATAGTGGCTATTGTGTATGTCGTGTATGCGGAGTATATCCATAAACATATTTGCAGACATGGGCCCTGTCTTTGCAGCAGACGTCACCCCTGAGTATGTAGTCTGCAAATGTGTACAGACATGGTGTCTGTACATAAGCTGCATAGATTAACAGTTGTAGCTCAATAAACATCATGGTGTTTTAATGTTGGGTTATGTAAAGCTATTGTGTAAGGTACACCCTACACGGGGTGTTGTACCCATGGATGTGTGTATACGTCCGGTGTTCAGAGGTACAATGGGTGCCTATGTACTAGCTACACACCCAGTACAGACATGTGTGAACACATAGAAGGATATCCACACCACAGTGGCAATGTGGTAATCACAGGAGTGTGTGTGCAACATACATGTGTCTTACAAACATGTACAATGCAACATGTATGTAGGGGGCTAACACCTATGTGATAACCAGTGGGAGGATGGTCTACTGCAAAGGTGATGTTCACACCAAGTGTCATGCAGGTAGAGGCCATGATGTTCATATTGGTATCTGTCACAGTGACACCCATATGGATGGGGTCTGTATCAGCTGGTGGAGCAACAACGGAGCTGGGTATGCAGTAGTCTGTAAAGCTAGGCAGGGACGTCCCCTCAGTAGTAGCCTGTACCTCAGGGAAGCATATACCGGACACGAGGGCCCCATGACTGAGGACTGTGGTAAGCCAAGTGTAACTGGATTGCAGTATGTGATATGGTATACCACCCTCAGTGTGTGTGTGTCCCGTCCATTAGCCACATTGCATAACATCCAGAGACATATGTTGTGATGTGCAGGTGGATGTGTATGTAGTCAATACCAGAATGGAGAAAGGTGCTGAATGGCAGTGAGAGGACAATGCAGGCTGTGTGGACACCCATGTCATCACCAACTACTCTGGTGACTGTAGGAAAGGTGTTCAACAGGTGTAGGAGGCATGCTGTGGCCCCAACAAGACCAACCCAGTTGGCATCAAAGGAATGGAGCACAACAAAGACTCAACGAATGATGTCCATGGTGATGTGCCATATAGCCATGCATAACAGTCCAGTGAGGTGTGTAGGGCAATAGTCCTAGTCGTGCAGTGTGGTGCCACCTGTGAGGAGTGTTACTGTCGCTGTGTGCCAGTCAGGGGCCACAATGTCTGGTACATGGCTATTACTGAATATGGTGTCCCAGTGGGGAGACATGCTGTTCAGAGTTCTGTGGACATCACAGCCTGGGATATTGCAGGGTGATAAGGGGCCTGTGTCCTAGGACATATAGAGTGCAGGTCAGTACTGTGTAGGTGTGACTGCAAGTACACCACAATGTACCTGCAAGGAATGTGGCCCTGCAGGGAGTGAGAGGGTGTAATGTTAGCAATGAAGCCATCAGACAGCATGTTGCCAACATCACCTGTTACTGTCATGTTCCAGAGTGACATTTGTATGTGAGCAGATGTGGATATTGCATACAACTACTGACATACCACCATAATGCCTTGTGGTACATCTTGGAATGTGTCGCAGTAATGTGTACGTAGCTAGCTATGGTGCATGTGATGTGGGATCCTGTGGCCCTACCAAGGCTGACCAGTGAGTCACCCTGCCCATGGGAATGTACACCACTGTGTAACAGCCCCCACCTGTTGTTGTAAAGTATGTCCATGGGACTGCACCCCCAGAGTGTTGTCTGTATTCTGGTGTGTACCAGCATGGCTCTGTGTGGAATAGCATGAACCACATTGTCGTGTACATGCTATTGAAGTGTACTGGGGTATGTCTCAGCATTTGCATGTGCATTGTCCACCTGCACGTGTGTCACGACAACAACTACCGCTGTCATACAACATCTGTAGTTGGTGTTGTAGTACTCATCTACTGTGTATGCCGTGAAGTGTGTGGTGCCGGTATGTGGCTAACAAGGGTGGGTAGCAGATGTTCGGATTCCACCAATGAGGGGATAACCGCAGGTGTGGAACAGCAGTCACATGTTGGTAGTGTCCATGTCAAGGATACTGTTGGTCTTGGAGGTGGTGTATGGGTCGAAACAGCTGAGCGGAGGTTATTACTCACGCACACTGTATGCCTAATGTGTCAGTACATGTGTGGCTATCACAGTTAAGTGTGGGTTACTGTCAGTCTCACATTAGTAGCAGCAGTAGTTCCGGATACAGTTATATGCACGTGGAGCACCTATGATGCATTGTGCGAAGTAACCAGCCGGGATGTGTGTACAACATAGTGGAATATGGGGACACCTCAGCTGTGGATGTTCCAGTCCAGGTACGTGCCTGAGAGGTACGGTCTGTCTATACCCAGTCATTGCAGGTGTGCTCCGCAGAGCCAAGAGGCAGGTCCCAGTCACTGCAGAGATATTGCAGTGGTGCAGTATCAGGTGTGCCTTGCCTGCGTGCGTCACAGAGGATGATGTCAAGCATTGTGTGACATGACCACATGCTTCGCTAGCCGGTTCCCGTTCTGGTGATGACTGTTATTGGGCACTGTGCAAGACAGCCAGTATAAAAGCAGCAAGAGTCCAACATGTGATCTGTACTCCCAGGGCTGACAGGTGCAGGTCAACTGTGCCACAGCATCATGTTGTTTGGCCAGGTCTGTCAAAGTGGACATATACTAGATGCCTGTGGAATGACATCAGAAGCATGGACAACTGTTGGGAGTGACACAGTCATTTGTAGTACAGTGGTAACAGGTCCAAATGACCGCAAAATGCTTCCCAGGGCGTGGACCACACCATCAGGGCGATAACACTGGTCGGCTATTGCATGTCCCTGCACACGTAGTCTGTGCTCTGAGTGACAACTTCAGTCACACAAACATGGAAGGGGAGTCACATCGTACCTGCTGACTTGTGGCATGTGTGCATAGGTTATGTTGCAGAACCAGTTATTGGACAGCAGGATGTAAGTGACTATCGCCTTGTGTAGCCTGCTGAGTGGAACAGCAGTGTGACTGCCGACAGTCACCTAAGACAGGTGTGCTGTGTATGTTCATAGGTTCATAGGTTCATACTAGGCTATCTGCCCTGGGGCATTTATAAGCCTAGCCAGATTGTGTTTGGCTTACGCCACCCCTTGATTTGAGTATACTGTGCCCTTTTTAAAGTTTAGTTTACTGTTCCTCTATCTAATAGT